>NW_027281990.1:0-180000 GCF_046629955.1 Centroberyx affinis
AACACACAAGGAAAGCGATTAGAAAGCAACAATGTAAATGGTAATTGCTCCCATCTGGGTGACAGCAAGATGTTTAAGAAATCTTTACTATGTTTTGCTGTTAATGTTCTTTATGAGTATAATTAAGATGTTGGTAGCCATTTCTCAGTGTGTTGTCACTGATGTAGGCACATTACAATGATTTTGTGATTGTTGATGAGCACTCTATTTATATCCGACCCCTGGGATGCTTTCACACTGTTATTGGACCAAGGCACCCATATACTTTAATACTTCATGTATGGGTGCCTATCTTCCTATACCTTGACTGCTGATTGCAAAACAATGCCCCTCTTTAGACTTACTGTACTCGTCTCTACTCCACTCAATCTAATCCATTTAAATAAAAAGCAAATTGTCTGTAATCTAATTCAACCAATCCAATAGGGTATTGTAACAGAAGTCAGCAGAAGCTTCACAATAGAGTGAGTGGGAGTGTGAGAGAGCGGTGTACTAGCCAATTCTTGATCTGAGATGCAAAGCTCAGAATAGACTGACATCTCTATTTCTTTGCCAAATCACTCACTCTCTTTTTTTTTTTTTTTTTTTTCTACCAACAAGTGGCTTTGACACTGGGGTTGTGAAACAGATTTTCTCCAAAAGCTCAGACAGACTGAACAATGCAAATATGCAAATGACATCCTACAAGACATGTACAGGAGCAAAAATCTCCCAAAATTTTGTGAAATGAGCACAATGACTCAAAATACAGATACGTGATCCATGTACAAAATGTGAGAGAAATGTTTCCCCACCATGAAAGGATTATGTGAAGGAGGCATCACAAGAAACAGGTAGTAGCTTACATTGATATAGCGTGGTGGAAAACAAGGGTGTGACTTCCCAACTCATGACAAGAAGTTTTCTACCGTGAGTAAAGTTTTAATTTTTTGCAATTTTTCTTATTTAACCAAGACAAAAACCTTTTCCTCACCTTAACCAAATTGTTGTAGTTGCTAAACCATAACCCTAACTGTACCCTAACCTAGCTTTTCATGTGACAAACATGTGAAACTAGCGTGTCCAATTCACACTGTTGTCATACACTACATCCACTTCCACATTAGTTTTACCGCCCCACTGAGTAGGCTACAAGGTTTTATCTTTTCATAGCTACTAAGCCAGCCTTAAAAAAAAATGACCCTACATGATGCAAACCCGTGTCACATGGGCTACAGCAGTTGTGTGTGCTAACAGAGTGTGAAGATCCACATACTATCATTCTAATACTGGCAGCAGCAGCCTATTCTCGGCGGGGCCCGGACTATTTTTCTCTGCTCTGCATGCTAATGAATTCTAAGAGCAAAAAAAAAAGAAAAAAAAAAGCAGGTTGATTTACAAGTTGACCCTTAGCATCCCAAACAGCATTACAAACAGATCCGCTTTCCGTGCGCCTAGGCGTCAGGAGAAGACAGGTAGGGCAATCATATTCATCTGAAGCTGCCGTCACTCTGTATTTGCCAGGTCTCACAGGCGAACCGCAGGGGTTGTGTGCTCACTGAATGAAATGTGAATAAATAACAGAGGGAGAGAGAGAGAGAGAGAAAGGAGGTGGGGGAGGAAATAGCGTTGATTTGCCTCCTTGATTCATATTCACGCGGCGGAGGCCATCGCTCTCAGGCGACTGATCTTAAACAGATTTCTTGGCGCTCTCCCCCATCAGCGCATTTTCTGTGTCATGTATCAAAGCCTGTCGTAAATATGGACACCCCCTCCCACCCCCCCTCACCCCCACCCCCCCTCAAAACGTCATATCCTTCCTGAGGTGGAGGGGGCGGGTGGCGGCACAGGTCCCCGGCGCACGTCGCGGGGTTCGTGGCGGGAGCTGGCGCCGTACATCAGCGGGGACATAGGCTGTCAGAGCGTGAATGGGTTTTGTCATGAATGAATAACTACCACAAATGTGGCGACAGGGGCGTATGTGTGTGTGTGGGGGTGGGGTGGGGTGTGGGGTGGGGGTGGGGGGGTAGAGCTTTACTCGCCTAAGCCTTTTCATCTCCTGTGATCCACGCTTCAGGGCCAGGTGGGGCCTTGTTGAAATAAACAGATTCCTCTAACGGGGGAAAAAGAAGATGAGGGGGCGGGAGCCCCTCTTCTTCACATTTGAAAGGAGGAAGAAGAAGAAGAAGAGACCAAGGAAAAAGGGATCAAGTCTGTTAGAGGAGGTGCAGCCAAGCCAAGCTGACAGTTATAGAGTATCAGCCTGTCTGCTGAATATGAAGGGGGGCGGGGGGGGGGAGTGTAAAATGGAGTGTGTATACTGTCTGTCTGAGCGTTGCATCACGTGTGTGTTCTCACACAAGCACTGTCCCCCCGGGATCGTGTCGACTCGACACATTTTTGTTTCGGAGCGCAGACCTGATTTCCCGCGCCGTCACGAGGAATACGCGGCGACACGAGGGCTCGCTGGAACCGACGGTAACTATCGCACCGGTCGCCATTCCGGTCCCCCGGCGGTTGAATGACTCTACGGATGCTGTAACTATTAGGGAACGGAATGGAAACATACTGTATGCATCATCAGCTCTCGGGAATATGGAGATCTCTCCAGCGAGTGATGAAGGGAAGAGGTGGAGAGAAAAAAAGAGAGATAGGTGGAGACAAAGAAAGACATAGACCCCCTACCGGATGAATCAGCCCATACTGTGAGGAGGTGGGTGAGACAGAGGAATTTGAGGGAAGTGACCTGAAGAGGGAGGGAGGAAGGGGAAATGGGAGGAGGAGTGGGGAGTTTCTGAGTCTTGCCCGCCACACTGTGTTTGTACTTTACCGACACTATCCCAGAATGCCTCCCGCTGCTTTCCCATCTGCCCTGGCACTGCCTCTCGCGGCAGCTGGCATCCCTAAGTCCCCCCTCCACCCCCCCCACCCCCTCGCCGCCTCCCAGAATGGCAACAATGGATGGGAGGACCTGCCAGCCTTGGAGATTAGCTCCCTCGCACACTTCCACGCCTCTGCTCTCCCCTCACCTTTTGACCTTTTCTTGCCGATTTCACCCCGAGGATGCAATACGCTGGTGCATGTGCGCATGCGTGCACACACACACACACACACACACACACATACTATACTGTATATGACAATGCATGCATCTGTAACCCCCAACCCAGGGAGTAAACTCACCTAAACTCAGTATATCCAGATTTATGTTTATGAAAGAGTTAACCCATGTTTTCAAGCTTACACAATTATGATTCTTAGTATACATTATCAGACTGACAGAAGTTACATAATATATGGTGTCAAAATGATATTTATTACATTTACATGTATTTATATGTATCTCTCTCTTTATACATACTGTAAATATATATATATTTAGAGAGAGAGATTGTTTTTTTTTTATTTGTTTACATTGCTGGTTGTTGTCTTCACCAACTACAGCTTATTAGTTTGCCTACTTGTTCATGTACCTCTACATCACTGCCCCATTCACCACACACACACACACACACACACACACACACACACACAACTCTGCACCGTCCTCTGTACCCTTGACTGTATAAGCTGGGGGTGATTTATGTATTTACAGGGACAGTGAACAATGAAAAACACTTATTAGGTGTCATGCTCTTCATTGTACATGAGCAAGGTTAAAGGAGGCTTTTTAACATGTGCTGCAGAAGGGTAGTGTGTGTGAGTGTGTGTTTGCAGGTCCCCGAAGGCCCAGTGGTTCCCCCTGACTGACTGTGTAATCGATCATAAAATACGCTGAGTGGCCCAGTCTGGACAAGGGACAGGGAAGCAGCAGCGTACAAGGGACATTGACTGAGTTAATGGCGGTTTGTGTGATGGTCCACGTGTGTCTGTGTGGTCAGTAGTCACTGGTGTGAACTTTGCCGCACTGGGGTCTTCTGCAGAATATAATAGTAATTAGTGTGCTCGCTTCAGTATGAACGCTCATATTCTTGTTTTCCATTTGCATTTGTCCAATGAAAGTATGGCAGTGTGTGAGCAGAATGCTGAATATTCAAATGAAAAGACCTTTGTTCAAATCTAGATGCACAGGGTCCCTGACTTATATTATACCCTGCATGCTGCACTGCAGCACACTCAGCCACCCACACACATTCATTTATTGACATCCTCTAACTTAAATTTCACTTTTCATGAAATTCAGATTTTACAGATGTTCAAAATTGATGAATAGACTTTAAAGGATGCACAAGGCGTTGTTTCCGTTACATGGTCCAACTTCCTGTTAGAGCAGATACTGAGTAGGATGCTGCCAAGTTGTTCGGCCTCTTTGTTTTGGACTGCACTGCAATGCGATCGCAGTTTGTGTTCTTGTCCAAGGATGCCAAAAACTCAGGACTATAAGCTTACAAGCATATTCAACACCTCTGATATGTACAGCTAAGGGCTGATCTGTGGTCAGCTTGTCTGACTAGGCTTCAGATGAGCACCTATCTCTGGATAAGCAAATGTAAGATCACAGGTGAATGTTTGCACCATACCGGTACTGGAAATACCTCTGTGACAGCTACAGCAACCAGATCAACAATATCTTATGTGCTGCAGTATACAGGCCTCTGCATGGATTACAATCATTCACAAAAGCAGAGTCTGGATGTTGAACTGAAGCAGTGTGCATACACAGTGTGGGTGGTGATTGTCAGGATACCAGAAAGCCTGGCTGGACTTTGATGGCAACACCAGCATCTATAATGTAGCTTTGACACCCAGCAAACATTTTGACATTTACTAGATGTTGATACAACGGCCTGCACCAGCGTTGAAAACCTGTGTAAATACAGTGCCAAAATGAAAGTTGAGACGACGTCTGTAGTCTGATTTCATTTCAGAACTGCTTCAAAAAGCTGTTTTAATATGAATTTGAAAGGAACATATTGTAAGAATGCTGTGCTTGTTTGGGTTGATGTTGAACCTGCACATCATGTAAGCCTAAGAGCCTGATCTCAGCCACCTCCTGCATGTCTCCATCCCTCAAATGCTTGCTGGGGTGTTTAGCGGAGGATGTCATCACCTATAGCAGTGTGGCGATACATGGAAAGCGACACAGAAGGATTAGCATACTCCAGAGAGTTTGCACACAAACACACACACACCCTTCTAGCTATGCACACCCTCCCTAATCCAGGCTGGATGGGGCCTGTAATACAGCGGCTCATCCCTCCTGGTAGACCCCGGTTTGTCTTTTATCTCCCAGGGACTGTTTACTTCCTGTAATTAGGCCATTCATCACCCTAATGGGAACAGCCCCCTCCACTAAATAACTTCTCCTTTCTCAAAGCAAGCCTGCAATCCCTGGCACGGTGTCTTTGGAGGGGGGCGGCACTCCTCCTAGGCACGGCGCCAAAGGGGGGTGGGGGGGTGGGACACCCAATCTGTCAACTTCCCTTATCAGAGGGCCATTCACGGCCCACAATGCACCGGGGTTGGCCGTTAGGCGAGTTGAGGCCTGATGAAAAATGGAATGTGTAATGATGAAGCATGGTGCAGATGTGCTCCAAACATAATTAATCAATTATGTCCCAGATAAAGGTATTCTTTCAGAGTGATTAGAAGGCGCTGGAGTGATCTGCTATTGGCATATGCTGTGGGGGTAAAAAAATGGATGAAAACTTGTGAAGGGCCTCACAGACTGGGATCCACCTTCCAGGACGTTCAGACATGCAGTGGGTGCCAAGAGTGGGCGAAACAAGATGAAATATAGATAACGAAGTGGAACAAGCAAAGTACACAGAAGAAACGCTTGGGTGAACGTCCGGACCTAGTGTGGGGCAGCAACTCCAACTCGGTCACCATCACCACTGACATCATCAACGTCATCATAGAAACGACGCCCGTGCAGGGAGGTCAGCAAAGGAAGGTGACTGCCTTTGGCCCCAGCAGCCAGAGGGGCCCACAGAAGACAAGAATAGGACTAATATCAACATATTTTTCATCAGTTTAAAAGAAATTGACTGAAAAACACCCCTCTTTTTGTTACAATAAAACTTTATTGGCTGCTAGCAGCAACACCAGCCATTGCCTTGCCACTGCCTCCAAACTCAGCCCCAATTTGAAGGTAATGTACAGAAAGGATGGACAGAAAAGACTGAGGAGGCCCACATGCTTGCCTTTACCCAGGGCCCCTAAATCACTAAGTCCGCCCCTGCCCTTCACTCTCTGATACCACAGATATATGTACATGAAACAAAATGATTGTCTTCTCAAACCCACTGCTCTGAATTCACTTGTCAAAACCAACAAGTCTGTGCACAGCTACTGCTTTACCTTACCAGATGTATGCAGAAAAGCTTTTGTAGTGAAAAGAGGTGAATTTCCATAGGCCACTGATTGTAAACATTGAAGATAATTATGGGCTGAAAAAGTAGTTAACAATATTTCTACTGCTGCTGTGTACAATGGAGAAACAAAACTACATCTCATTATTACCACATATTTGAAGCCTATTATCATTATAAAGACATGGCAAAATATAAAGACCTGCTAACCGAGGAACGGATTGCAGTATGCTTGCAGACTGATTTCATAAGTTTTTTAGTTTATTCATTTATTCATTTTTAGTGAAATGTGATATCTTTTATCTGGCAGTGATTTCTTTTTATGTTTGAGCAAAATTCTTTCATGAGTTCTCTTCATGACAAATACACACAGACACACACACAACCCACACAAGATCATTTTGGTAAAAAAAAACAACCCCAAAACAAATCTGTTTTTGAGTACACAATCTTCTTGCTTTGGGAGTCAGTTGTTTACACCATATTCACAATATTGATTGAAATACCCAAGATTATAGAATTAACACAGGTGATTACATTTTCATTTAAAGGTCCCATATTCTCCACTTTCCAGTGTTTCATTTTATGTCTTGAGCTTCATTCAAAGCTGTGTGTGTGGTGTCATGTACCAAAAACACTCTCAATCCATTTTTACACATTCATTTTCCAGCATCTCTCTCTACCAAGAACGGGCTGTTTCTGTCGCTGTGTCTTTAAGGCTCATTAATATTAACGACCCCTCTGTTCTGATTGGCTAACTGTTTCAAGAGTGAAACGTGAGACACCGCAGCCCAGTAGCTACAGGTAGGGAAACCGCTCCGGTAATAAACAATGACAACCGCTCAACCACTTTGAAATAAACACTACAGAAATGATAATGAGCGAACCTTTGTGACGCCACAAAGTTACGGAAGTCCAAACGGCTCGTTTAGAGGCTCGCTTTTCTAATATGGATTGTGTGGATTTAGTTGGAGACCGTGTGTTTTGATACTTTCACCATGTTTAGATAGACCATCCAACTCCTTTACAATCAAAGAGGCAAGGGGAATCCTGTTTTACACCATATGGGACCTTTAATTTATAGACGCTGTTTTCCACTCAAAGAACTTGTCACTACATTAAGGCCTCGTACACACATGCATTTTTAAACGTATTGAGATCTGTTTTGATTCCTTAAATCCGACAAATTCACATTAATGTAATAATTCAATAATGTTACATTTTTAAATTTTACACCAGTGGAGAGTTTTATCTGGGGGTGTGTAGGCCTGAAGGCATGGTTTTGAAATATTATCTTCTTCATAATGTCATGTAGGCTCACTTACAATGCATGAGAACAATTCCAAACTCATCTCTGTGAGAATATCAAATCCCTCGGTTAACACTGAGGAAAGATTTGTATTTGAATAGCAACTGCCATTTCAAGCCTGCTTCATTGTAACTATAATTGTCAATGGCGAACATTGTGATGATCACTCAGTATTGAGCATAGAGAGCATTTTATAGTGAATGTGTATAGTCATTGAAACCCTTGAAGAAAAATGAAACCCTTGAAGCTGCACTTGGCAACTTTGAATGTTGGCGGCGCCAAATGGCAGCGAGAGGTAATTGTTCAAATCAATGTTTGAACTTCAATACCCAGAAATAAACTGCACACAGCACGCTCATGTTTGCCCACCCGGCTGATCTGTGATGTTTTATACCAAAGGAAACCAAAGAGACAAGAGAGGGGAGGATCTAACTTTGGTGAGCAGGGCTTAAAGACCTCCGGCCAGGTGCCAGATTTCTGGCATATGGACGTTTTAGATTCACAAATTATTTTCGACAAAAGAAAAAAAAAAAAACTCACTCCATGTGGGTTTTTGTTTTTGATGCGTTTTATCCAATCATATTCAGCGAAGCAAAGCAATATTTTACATTTACTAATGGAATGCGAGCAAGTTTTTTTTTTATCCAATGAACAGCAAGCTACTTTCTATCACAATGTAGCACCGATTCCGTAGTGTAGCACAACTGAAACATGGAAACAAAGTTTATGAAAGCTGGTGAAGATACACGCGTCACTGAGACAGGAGTAAAAAACAAATGGTGATAGGTATGGCTGGGTGGAGATGGGAAACCGTTTGACACTTGGTGCGACAAATTAAGGGAACCGGGTGTTTGTTCTGCACTGTGTGCTCAACCAGTATGAAGAAAGTGCTCTTTCCACATGAGGTAAATCCCAGACACAGCGCCGCTATGTGCACACGCCGATATCTGACCACACCGGGAGCGACAGTTACAGCTGCCGCTCCAGCAGCAATGACAGACCGGAACGTGATCTGTCTTTCACAATTTACAATCGTCATTCAACATAAAAATGTGGCATTGCTTTGGCTGTTCTCTACAGAACTCCCCAGGGGTCACCTGGTAAGGAAAAAATAATTGATGTGGAAATCCATACGGGCACCGATTGGTAAACCGCACACGCGTGGTTTACTATAATAGTAAACCGTGCACATGGATTAGTAAACCGTGCCCTCGAATTAGTAATCAGTGCGCACAGAGTCCTAAACCATGCCCGCGGATTAGTAGACCGTGCACACGGATTTGCAATATGTATATTGATAACGTCAAACAGGGACACCACAGCGGCCCACAGAGTTGCATAGAAAATTTAATTAACATGCTTTTTCTACAAGCATGATTTACAGGGAGTAAATGGGTTTTATATTGTCACCAATATGAACCAATAAAAACACATCGGATCATAAATTAGACCTACTGATGTGATTAATCAATGGTTATAGTTCACATATTGTCTAGGTGCCTAATGGCTATTACAGCTCACTATATGTATGCCAAGCTGTGTGTAATGGCTCTGGCTCACTGTATATAGGCCTAAAAGTCGTAGATATTACAAATCTGTGCGCATGGTTTACTAATCCGTGGGCACGGTTTAGGAGTAAATTGTAAGAAAACCGTGCCCACTGATTTCCACATCATTTTTTGCTGTACCAGTTATCCTTATTGCACTAGGTTTATATATTAATGATGCTGTGTGTTGAATATTCATTCAGCACAGAAATGTGTCAATTGTTTTCGTTGTTCTTGTTATTGGACTAGTTTTAGAGAGAAATAGAGAAATAAATGGTGCGATGGTGCAATGTGCTGACTACCCCCCACCCCCCCTGGTGGTGGACACCAGAGTTGCATTTGGGCAAATAGGGCAAATCTACAGCATCTCAGTTAGTGAGGATGGGGCGCTCTTCTCTGTTGCAGCCCCACTTTGTGATTTAAGCTGAGATGGCTGGATATTTACATAAAAATCTTGCCCAGTGCAGCTTTAAAAAAAAGTATGCAGGAAGCCTAAAAGTCTGTGCATGTGTGTGCATCTAAATTCATTGTCATTTATTCATAACAGGCAGATCTAACCCATAGTAAAAGTGTAAACAAATCCTTCACCGCAAGGCTAACAATGTTTTGTGGCGTATATCTCGTTGATTGCGCCGTTCGATTGACAGGCTCGTTGTCAGCCACTTTGAGAAGAACGACTTGGGAGACCCTCAACTCGAGCGGAGGTCAGTGAAACCCCATAATTCCTCATTATTTTCCCGTTCAAGGAGATCTACGCGCTCCTGTCTGCCTCACTGTGAACAATAGCTATTGTGGCGTATAGCGGCAGGACGGACGCCTCAGCCGCAGCTATGGGCAGGCTGGAGAAAGTGTATTAATTAACCACCGGTGGGAGCTACGCTGATGAGAGATTGGTGTGTTAATGGCTCCGGCGGTACCTCCTTGCCATTCATTACCCCGCTCCCCCCCCACCACACTCCCCGCCTGTATTGGCACAGGCTGAAGTCCGAAGCCTTCTCTTGTCCACTGGGGAATGAGCGGTGGATATTCCCCATCTACCTCTCCGATCACCGCTCACCTCTCCAAGGGCGCCATTGTGTCCTGTTCCTCTTCGTTAAGATAGGCCTTAATGGACTTTTTTTTTTTTGTCCAACCCTCCGTGTATGCAGAGAGAGATAGAGGGGCTGTGGGAAGATATAAAAGGGCACATGAAGCTGTGGATGAATGTGCTCCCTTTTCCCTTGTCCCCCACACAACAGGTTGGACTGGTTTAAAAAGAAGAGCCCTTTCAGTGAATAAAGGGCTTTCAATATTTCCTCTCACAGAGAGAAATGGAAAGATGTGACTGTTTGTTTCTCTCTTTTCAGGGGTCTTTCTATGGAGTGAGAGGGTGCTGATTTGGGTGGGCAGCATTGATAATGACATCTTCACAAGATCCAATTACATACTATATGCATTGACCAAATACTGAAACATTTTAATTTTATCCCCTTTTGCGTTTTCTCCTAGCCTGGTATCAGCCCCTATGTGCTTGTCGTCGAGCACCCAGGCCCCCGGACTACTTGATCGTCCCTCGTCCTTCCTGTATTTCCTTTGCAGAGTCCACTCCAGGTCGCAAGGCAGAAATACCACATTTTGCGGCCTCTTTCACTTGATCTTCCATAAGAGCGACCAACGGACAAACGACAATAACAAGAGGATTTGCAGTCCCATTTCTGTAGCCACCAGAGGAGCGAGCAGGTAAATTAAGCTCTTACCAAAGCCGGTGGGAAGCACCGCAAATTCATCCTGACCTCTTAAAAAGGCTTTTAAACACACGGATTGTTCCTGTTTTAATTCATTGATGCCATTAAGTTTTTTAAGGACTGACGAAATCGCTAAATTTAGCTTGCTATCATCCAATTCCTTTTCCGGTGCTGCTGCCATGTTGTTGTTGTTGTTGCTATGGTTGCTGCGCTCTGTAATGGCGTCATCAGTCGCCTACATTGACCAGCCAATCAGGTATCTCGGACAGTATCTGTCCGAAATAACTGCCAGTGGATAGGCTTGCGTCCAGACCCTTATGAATCGCCATGCAAATTCGAAGAGTGCTGAAAACTGTGATTCATAGGGGCTGGATACCAGGCTAGTTTTCTCCCCCTCTTTTGGTTAATCAGTGTGGGAACTCTTGCTGCATTCTTTTTGGCTATATATATGGTATATATATATCACCATATATCACTGTATGGCAGCAATCCATGCAAACTAATAGATGAAGAACCTAGATGTACATTCTCCCGTGGTGTGACATCATCTAAATTAATTTGCATATGACAAGAGGATTGTGGGAGTGAAAAATCACAGCTACGGTGGGAACAGTGTGTGTAAAGTTATATCTTCACAATAACATAACTTTTACGTTCTTTTATTAATTAGACAAGTAAAGAACAGACTTGCTTTTCATAAAATGATTGTTACCAACTGTACTGCAGTTTGATAGTGTACAGCTATAGAGGAGTAAAGTGTCTGAAGTGACTGACTGAGCTGAATTGATGAATACAGCGGTAAAATCTGACATTTTGTTTATCCCAAGAACAGAGAGCCACCCCATCCCATCCTCCACAAGCACCATCAGATGCTTCTTGTGCATTCAGCGAAGGGTCAGTCTCATTAGTCAAAGCCTTGTATGGCACAATAATGAATTAGAGAGCTCATTAGCCGACAGCGGGGTGATGGGCGAACTCATTTGAAGTGCACATGCCTTCCCCGGCTGCAACACCGACGAGGCTGTTACTGGATTAGCAAGGTGAAGCTCAAATTCACAAGTCAGACATTGCACAAGGCATGGGAATGAAAACCTACTTCAGTGCACTTGATCCTGATTCTTAGGAAAACCGACATGTATTACTATCACTGTATATTTAGAATGGCCTGATTGAGGAGCTAGGCTGGCTAAAACTCACTTTTACAGACTTGCTTTTATGTAATTAACCATTTTGTGGTTTACTTACCTTGCTTTCATCGCTTTTGCTATCGATTTCATCAGTTTCCTTTAGTTTTTTCTTGTTTTTACTTTGTAACTGTGTTGAAAATTGGTTGCTTGTAATGTTGGTGATCTAGGAATTCAACCTTATTCTACTGTTGTGAGCCTCTCTGGATAAGAAAGCCTGCTTAAATGGCTGAAATGTAATATGTAAATGATCGCTGATAACACTTTGACCCACTTGTCACACGCTGTACCGCTTGTGATGCCATTGCATGTACCGAACAGATGGAGGAGGTTTGGCCGACATTAAGAATTGAGGATCCTTGTGCTGTTCACCTGTCCATAAATGCACTCATTGTCCCTCACCAAAGGGGGGACTATGGATCGGTCTCCGTCCGTTAGTTCATTCGTTAGTTAGTCACACTGTAATGTTGACTTTGTGCCGCTAGGGGGCGGCATTGACAATGAATGGGGACTCAGTGGTAAAGCAGGTCATACAGTTAAAGTGGATACAAACAACTTTTCAACTTTCCCCCCGTTGTCCCCCCCTCCCTAGCGTTTCCAAGTGGTATTGTTGTTTGCGCCGCTGTCGCAAAGACAACCGGATCGCTTTCCGTTAGAGCCTAGCTCCGTGAAGAAATGATCAACACCACTATGGAAATAAGAGAGAAGAAAGAAGCATGTCCACTGAAGAGGTAAATTGAAATTGTCACAATTTTATATTGAATTTGGGAACAGGCAAAAGCTATTGTAGTGATGTGCATTGCATAGTAATAACATAGTTTGAGTAACGTTATTGCTTCGCACACACAAGCTACTACAGCAGGGGTTGGCGTCGGGGTGGAGTAACGAAGAAAACATTAGGAGAAAACGCGTGAGTTTGTTCATTCATTTAGTCTATTATGGAGACATGAAAGCAGATAGAAGTTCTTTAGTATGTGTTGAGAAAAGTGAACTGGGTTGGTAGCATGTTTGTTTTTACAAAATGAAAGAAACTGCGCAACAGAGATGGTGATAACATATTTTCTGTCCATTGATTTTCATATGAACAAGTAGATCATATGATTCATATTTGTTCATATGATTTTCATATGAACAAGTAGATCAGCCTGACTGGATACTGATCCAGTAGTCTATGGCTGTAGGGCTGGTAGCTTAGCTAACTGATTTCTAGAGGGCTTTCTTCCCGTTATCTAGCTAACGGGAAGAAAGCCCTCTGGAAATCAAAAGACAACTTTATTCAGGTAGTATACTCAATGCAACTAAAACGTAGCATACGCAGATATAAGTAGTGTGTCATCAGATTTGCCTGTGCACTATTCCACATTTATCATATAGCAATAAGACAATAGAAAGAGGTTGGCCACCTAACAAATTGTTATGAGATGTACCCTGACAAGCTACATAATGTAAACGTGTCACTGTTTCACAATAATAGACTTATGTGTGGTGGCCCACCACAAATATATTCCCCAAACAGATAAAAAAGCAGATGTGCTTTGGCATGACATATCCCAACCACAAATGATCCAAGAACATGTGAGAAATACTGATTTTAGTCTGCTAGGATGAACAGGTATTACCCCACTTCTCCATGTGAAATGAACCTTTGTAAATGTGTGTGGTGCATGTGTCCACTTGTATGACTGCTAACTAAGATATTTTTTTTATGCTTTCATTACAGGATTCAAGTACTGGAACCGCCTCATCCCCTGAATTGGGACCGACGGGGAGAGGAGCCAGAGGTCGGGGGAGGGGAAGAGCCAGAGGAAGAGGAGGTGTGAGAGGTAGAGGGAGAGGAGGTGTGAGAGGGAGAGGGAGAGGGAGAGGGCAGGCAAGGGCCAGAGACCACATTGATCCTCAGGACCGGGAGAGAATAGAGGAACTCCAGGCAGAACGGACAGCAGAAGTGCTGGTTTGTATATTGAAATATCTCCATATTACTCCCAAACCATATAATGCGCTAGTGGCAGTAAGTCACCAAACTAGGTTTTCAGTAGTGTTGTTTCTGTTCCTTTCACAGGCCAAAGTACAGGCTCTGTCCAGCCAGCAGAAGGACCAGCTCCTTGTGAAGATTACTCAAAGGATGCCCGGGATGATCTTCGATGTACTCGCATTTTCTGATGAAAGCCCTGGTCCACACATCCCGGACAGTGGACAACCCCCATGGTGCACATGCACCAACTGCAGGGACATGCAGACCGACCTTGAGAGAAAGTGCTGCCGCCAGAGGCCAGAGAACTGCATCAGCAGAATGGCCCATATGAACTTTTATATCTTAGATGAAGGGGTCCTACGATTGGCCCGTGTGGCCTGGAATGACATTTTTGCCGTTGATGATGACCAGGAACCGGGGGTAGAACAGCGGCAATACAGGCACACTGCCTACAGACAGTTTGCTTTGTGGCAGTGTGGTCGTTTAGGAGAGGGGAATAGAGGGGTTATCCCAAGCTGCTGTGTCTGGAGGATACGGAACACGTTTCCAGACCCAATGGGACAATGCACAGGGTTCAGGGTTCGCCGCCTGAATTAATATTTTGATTGCGATTTAATCCTGTATAGTAGGTGCAGTTTGTTTGGATTTTTATAAGTACAGTTTTTATTTTCTTTATCATGCTATAAAGCAAGGAATCTCTGTCTGTCTGTGTGTGTGTGTGTGTGTGTGTGTGTGTGTGTGTGTGTGTCCGTTGCATATCTCGAGAACCGTTCGTCCGATCAACTTCACACTTGGCGGGTGTATTGCTGGGGACCCAAGGAAGTGCAGTGTCGGATTTGGTGCAATTTGGATGCGCGACACGTTCAATTTTAATAAACTTTGAATAAACAAGCGAACGGTGCTCTGTGCAGCAGTGGCGCTAGTTTTTATAAATAAAGATATTCATAAACCCAGATCCCTGTAGTATTTCACGTTCAGAATGTTGACCTTTTAGTGTACCAGACCGGAATCTTAGCATTTTAGGCAAGCAATGCAGGAGCAACTAGATACATGCCAAACCCATTCATTAGCTGTATGTAGCTATTACTATGCAGTAACTTAACATTTTTAATCGATATTTGGTTATAGCTTAATGGTTCCCACAAAATGTGTTTTAATAAAAAAGGTTTTAATTGTGTAACCCAGAGGAAACTAAGAACTGTGTCCTGTTCCAGACAACTACAAGCTGCTGTGTATTGGCCATGCTGGTTGTGGGCCAACCACTGTTTTTCCCGATCTCAAAATAATGTTTAAATTCTCACCACCTCTGTAGGGTAGGGGCCAGTCCAGAGTATTTTATATGTACTGTATATGTGTATGATTGTTTATTATTTTGAGGTAGTGTTCTCTGTCCGCTTTGACCAGAGTAAATCTGTCCATTTTCATGTACGGCCCAGGCATAAAGTAAGGGTGTCAATGCTATGCTTTGGTGTGCTTCCTGGCCTCGATTGTGGTGTTTCTCCTAGTGCGTTCTAAATCTACGAATTGGTTGTAGTGGTTTGTATTTTAGGTACTCGAGTCCCATTTGAACTTCACAAGGTGTTTGAGGTTTTTGCCTCCTTGAGTGTGTCTATCACTTATAGTGCCATCGCTACTACTGTTGGAGATGTGTTTGCTGGTTAATTGAGAACGGTATCACTGACCTCATGACCATTGGTCAGAACTGACTGTTTTTATTCAAGTATTTATTAGATTGTATATGTAGCCCCCTGAGCTTTCAGATGCCCTCCTCCCATCCACATGGGTGAATTTTAATTGTCTATTAGTGCAAATAAATCAATCTTATTTTTGACACACAAGCCTCTGTCTTCATTTAGTTGAAGCCCTGTAGTGGATGTCTTAACCAGCCGGATTATTGTAGGTTAGTCTTATGGTGCTGTGACGGATTAAACGTCACATCAAGATATAATTTAAGCCTAATTCTGAGGGGAGTAGGCAACAGAAATATGTGGTCAATCTGTCCTTTCATTGTCCCATACAAAAATGCTTATACAATGTCACTCATATTTCAAGTGTACTCAGTAATCACTGACTGACCCAAGGGTGGAACTACATCACTGGTGGGGAACAACATGTTAACTATTTGCTTGTTTCTAAGCTCTTTATCTGCACACACACACACACACACACAATTTCCATCTCTCTCTCTCTCTCTCTCTCTTCCTCTTTTCTCTGTCCTCCAGCAGTAGATTTCTGCAGAACTCCCATTCACGTTGCTTTGGTCCCTCCCTCACTTGCTGCGTCGGTCTGAAGGACAAAACATTCAATATTTGAGTGGCAGGGCGTGCAAGGAGCACAGCTGAGGCCCGGTGTACTGCAGAATGGAGAGAGAGGGAGGGAGAGAAACTCCCTTTCATGTGGACTGAGATTTTCTCATCTCATTTACCCTTTCTAATGCAAAAGCCCACTTGTTTTCTCTCTCTCACATACACACAGACACGTCACAAGGACAAAATGCACTGTTTGAGCTGTGAGTATCCATTATGTTATAAAAAGGGGAAAATGATTGATGCACATATGAATTAAAGTTCAATTGAAGGACGCAGCTCCTAGTTATGGGTGCTATTCATCAATTAGGGCCTGAAACACCCCCTTCCAAAGAGAAAAAGGTAGCAGAGAGTTTCCTTACCTGCTAATGTATTTTCCTTTGGATGGACCTAGCAAAACTCATCGGCTTTTTTTTTTTTTTTTTTTCCACTAATTTGAGGGAGCAAGGGCAGTCCACCCTCTTCCGATAGTTTTCGGTTTGCAGAGTGCCTGGAAGGACAGGAAATATATTATGGAAAAGCGGCTGGTAGCATATTAATAGGAATTTGAATCTCCACTAGTGGATTTACATGCACAAACTGTGTGATTTGAGTGTGATTTTCCAGAGCAAACATACTTTATATGTCTCATCTAGTCCCCGTTCTGCCTTATGCTGCTCTTTTCATCTTAAGTGGTAATCCTCGATTTACATTTCGTCTCCATCTTTGGGCTCAGTGCTCATTGCTGTGGTGTTTCTGCACTGCACTTCCCAGAGATCACCTGTCAATCAAACAGTGTGTCCAGTACTGTGACGTCTTCACATAATGCATCACTTCATGTGCACCAGAGGATTTTTCCCAGGAAAGACCTACCAGACACCGGGTGTTGAGAACAGCAAATGTAAAAGCAGATTACTGTTTTAATGTTTTTTGTATAAGCCAAATATATAAACATTCATCTCAATTATAGATAAAGTATAAACACCATAAAATAAGAGTGAAATCCACAGTTTAACAGAAGCAGACACGGAGACACAAACATAAAGAACAGAGAAAAGTAAATACGAGAATAAATAAATAAGCAAAAAGGGGAATTAAAGGGTTTGGGAGGGATTAGTCACAAACATACCTGTACATCAAAGTCATTGCATGCTACAAAAAGGCAAAATTCTTAAAGTGTACTTACGAACGTTTCCACGAACATTTCGGCATTCATAATTTTTTTTCTTACCTGAATTTGTTCTTTGGTACGATCAAAATCCGTGTGTGTTTGGAAACATGCGTGGGGGCATTACGCATAAAGTGGTTTCTACTTAGAATGCCTTATTCTTTAAGGGAAATCTATGAAAGCAGTTCCAGACCTCATTATCAACAACAAAATGTGTTTCAGGCCATTTGTAAGCCTAGTGATAATAACCATATTAACAAAGCTATAGGCTGATATGAACAAATTCATAGGCAGTTCTATTCAACTGGAAACATGAGAGATTAAAGTGATTAATTAGTATCGTATATATATTATCATACATATATTATTATATTATTTATTGATCAATAAAGTTCTATCTTATCTTACCACAGAAGCAATAGATGTGCGCATCAGAGCACCATGTCCAAATGCATTTCTCTATTTAAATCGCAAACAATAACACACCATAAACATTCAATGAATTTGTGACGCCAACCTAAATCTACTACATGGTTTCCAGCTGTCCAGGAGGGAGCTGTGACTCGGTGGTGCTGCAGAACAGCAGGGTGCCGTGCGTCTCCAGCAGCAGGTGCTGCTGGAGACGCACGGCGCATACTGGACTGAATGGAAGTTAAATTAACCAGAGTCTCAAGACTAACTAGTTTGTCTCTAGGTGATAGATAGTTATGCATTGACCACATTGCTAAAGCCACACCTGATAAACCTTCAGACCCCTCAGCAGCGATCATATAATTATCATACGGCCACTCGCTCCGCCGCAGAGCGAGCGCAGCATACTGAGCTGGAAGGCTGTGATGAGTTTGGACACCGCAGGAAGAAAGCTCCTGTCAACAACGGCTACAGTCAAAACCAACAATATTATTATAAAGCCTAAAGTCTGAGCTTACCATCAGATGGAGATGCTGTGTGAATCAAACCAGTGTCCAACTCCGCTGACGACAGGACACCTGACAGCACCGTCTCCATATTATTCCCCCAATCCTTTGAGGCACCCTGCCGTCCGCCTGGAGCTAATAAACTGCATCTATTTGGAGTTAGACTGTGGCCGATGCTTTTTAGATTCTAACTGTAGTCAAACTGTTTCTTTTTCATTGAATTCAAGGTGTGTTTCTGATGTTGCAGCATTTACAGCATCAGTAATTTCTTGTGTATTTTCATGTTTCTTTCATGTTTTTTTTTTCTCAGTTGCTGTCACTCCACCGCTCACGCCGGGTTCAGACCGCAAGCGTAAGCATCGCGAAGCGCAGCCAGTTTCCTTTCGGCGCCCATGTTAACCGATTTGACCGTTCAGACCGGGCGGGCGCGGGCGAGCTCCGTGGCCGGCTCGCGATCTGCAGTGCCAGTTTCGGCGTCTGGTCTATTTTCTCCGCGAGCCGTGGCGCGCATTTCACAGGAAAACACCATAGAAAACACTATAGATGGTCATATCTCCATTATATCACCACAGAATCACATGTATATTAAATGATCAATTTACCAGGGTCTTCACTGTTGTTGTTGATGAATCAATCTGCACTGATGCAAGTTTTAAATGCAACACATTGTAGGATGATGATCTATCTGGTTTTGAATTATCACTTGCCTTTTGAAAATTGCGTCTGTTATTGAGTTACCACAAAAGTAAACAAGGATACATGTTTAGGTTTGTTTATTTATAGGCTACTTAACTTATTTAATTTTCCCCATTTTCCCCTTATTTAATTTGAATTTTGCTTCTGTTTGCCATTCTCCACCACTCCAGTAATGCTTTCCATTTGCGCACGACCCTTCAGACAGCAGGCCTTTTATGGAGTTGCCAGGGCGTCTACCTATGCTAATCAGCATCAACAGGCACGCGCATCCAACTAAGGAACAAGTGGCATTCATCATCAGATACACCTGGAATACGCAAAAATTGAGACTCTGCGCGTGCTTCATGAATCCCACTTTGGTTTTGTGTAGGCATGTTTCTTAAGAACAAAAGTAAGAACAATTTAAGAAAAGTTTGTGAATGAGGCCCAATGAGTGGAAGGGTACATATGTCAAGACAGAGCTCCACAAATCCTCCCAAACGTGGCCTTCATTTTCAAGTTGGACAGAGTCAAGACAGCAACACAATCCGAGGGAAAGTCTGGCAGGGTTGAATGCTGGCAGAATGGCAACAAGGCCTGTAAGCGTGTTTGGATCTGCGGACCTGCCAGTGGACGACGTTTCAGATGCCCTTTGCTACTCTTGTTTTTCTACCCTTGCTGTTGTTGCTTCTCTGACGCCTCAAATGCCAGACAACCTCTCCCACACTTTTGTACTGAAATTGAGCTGAAAAGCAATAAAGAACCAAGCTTCCTTGACATTTCCGCAGCTTTACCTGGGTCGATTCTACAGTACATTGTTTCGGAGGGAGATAATCCGTGACACGGGGCTTTGATCAGGTACTTGTTTGTGGCGCTGCAATCTAAGGCTTTAATCTGCTATGGAGATACCGGTGAGTGTCCTCCTCGGGCGCCGCCGAGTGGCTGGGAGAGTGCCTGGCCGTGACACTGTGTGCATAGCAGGGGATTATCGCGGAACAAAACGGTGGGGAGGAGGAAAGTAGAGAAAGAAAGAGAGAAATAAATAGAGGTGAGATAACGACTACTTGCAGACATGAACATAGTCATGAGCCCAGCCGACTCGAGACATAAATCTTCTCCAAGAGCAGAATCAGCAACGTGCTCCGGATAAAGTATAGATACACAAGGCTGTTGCGCATACTTGAACGTCCAACACTCTTCATATTGTAGCTGCGTATTCCAGGAACGTATCAACTCAACCAGCATGAAGAGAATCCGCACACTGCTTAACAAGAGGAAAAAAGTCCTTCTCACTGAGGTACCCTGAATTATATTATATTTTATTACATGATGCACAGTGCAAAAAGTGGACACAGGACATAGAAGCATTAGGTGTGAAACACCAAAATATTACTAACGCAAGGTAACACAATGGTATACAGTCCACATCTAAGTCTAAGACAAATATCCTCTTACATTACATTACATTACTCCCATCATACTCAACATCATAATGAAATATCATTTTGGATACCTCTTGTTAAGCAGTGTGCTCTTCATGCTGGTTGAAGTGCTCTAGATAGTCACTAGCGGAGCAATGTCCAGTAAACCATGCTTCCAGCCGCACGACACCTCAGTTTGGGTATACAATAAAAAACTCATCACTGTAAACTGATCATTCACTGTACACCATGTATGTAGGCGTTTTGATGGGGAGGCCACAATGCAATGAAAGTTTGTATATGATGCTTTGAAAGACTTTAGAGGTGGGGGGCGGGAGGTGGGGGGCAGGGACGGAAGAGATTGATATGCCGGTTTATCCTGAGAGAAGGTGAGGATCCAGCTGCTGTAATGAGTTGTGACACTTTAATTAGCCTGTCACAGATAAACAGTATCGAGAAACACCCCCTTGTTTTGCACAGTGCTGTTTAGCCGCTGCCACTTCACCGGTAGAGTTTACATGCGTGTGTGAGGTTTTGTGTGAGAAGTCAGGGCCATCTGTGTCTCCATAAAAAGACCTATGCCTGTGTTTAATGACATTCGTGTCTGTATGGATGTATGTCTGTGTGTGTGCGGCCTAGCTTATTTCATGCTGAATGGTAAATTGGGCAGATGCACTGACTGGATGGTGGCAGTGTCACGACATAACGCCGCCCTCGCTGTCACAGTAGGGTTAGACTGATATGGGTTTTTAAAGGCTGATATCAATACCAATATTTTTGGATTGAAAAACTTGACTAGCTGATCAAGTAGTTTGCGGTGTGTATGCAGTGTTATAGTCTCTGAGGTGCAGAATATTTTAGGGCAGAAGAAGAAGAATCCCAACAAAACAATAGTGTTTCAGCCCTAGGGGATTGGGGAATCCAATAATGCCATAGACAACCAGTAAAGTATTGATCAATTCTATAATAAATATGTAATCAAACAAACTGCATCGTATCCATTATTTCAGTGGCTGAATATGAGATTTTTAATAAGGCTATCAACCCCATACGTTGGTATCACCCTATGTTGAAGTGCATACATCTGTCAGACTATAGTGCTGTGCCTTTTCTGAAGACAGTTGGTAGTTTTATACCATACAGGTAGTTTAATTTAGACTGAATGTGTACTATGTACAGGAGACTCATTAATGGTGGACTGATTTTTTTTTGTTTATCATATATCACCAGGGGTTAAGCTACACAATCAATTGCCACAATGGCAAAAACTAGGAAAATAAGGTCCAGGTTGAAAATATTGAGAATTATCTTTTAATATTTGGCTTGACTTTTTACTTTGGATGAAATACAATAGAGAGAGGAACACATTTCTGGAAAATAAACATTCTGACCAAAAATACATTTTTAACAGATTTTTTTTTCTCATGAGGCCTTTGTTTGCAGAGCACCAGGGGTTGCAGGTTTGGATGTAGCCTACAAGATTTGGATACTACTCTAGTCTAATCTAGTGCCCATTTTGTTTGGAAATGGACACTAGTATTTGTGTGTATGTGTGTGTGAACGTCTGTGTGTGTTTGTTTACAATTTGTGAAACACATTTGCCATTTGTGGAGAAAGCAACATGATGAATAAAAGGTCACCTCCACCTGAGTATGCACACATTCTCTCTCTCACACACACACATACTTGAAGGTAAGGGTTGACTTTGAACTATACAACATGCTCTTAACACCAATTAGTACAAAAAGGATGCAAACATGGACAGAAAAACTACAGGGGTATAGAGTGAGTGAACAACAACACACACGCACACACAGGCAGTCACACACACACACACACACACACACACACACACATACTTGGAAGGTAAGGGTCGATTTTGAACTATACAACATGCTCTTAACACCAATTAGTACAAAAAGGATGCAAACATGGACAGAAAAACTACAGGGGTATAGAGTGAGTGAACAACAACACACACACAGGCAGTCTCTCACACACACACACACACACACACACACACAGGTCTTTCAGTGCAGCAGTGTAATAGTAGCAGCTATTGTGGCAGTGGGTTCACATTGCTCATTATGCATCAGCATGCCAAGTGGAAGAGAGATTAGAGTGCAGATTAGTGGGACTCCATTATTTTACGTCCCAAATGGTTTTGGAATCAATGGGCCGACCACATCTCATATGCGGCTCTGCACTGTTGAGAGGGTGAGAGGGAGAGAGAGAGAGGAGGCGCCAGGAAGGACAGAGAAAGCTGATCGTTTTTCAAACTGCTCTTTTCCTCGGGACAAGGCAGGAGGGAAACAGCAAAAAGAAGAGAAAAAATCACAATAAGAAATGCTAATATACACTGAAATTAATTAAATGATGTCGAGTCTGATTTTATCTGACGGGGAGGTAATTTGTCTCTTTTCGGCCGCCTGAGGACTGTGGCTGTGTGTATGTGTGTGCGTGTGTGTGTGTGCAGGTTTTGTAATTAATTTGTGCCGATGGGGCACCTTCCCTGCCTGTGTTTGTGTGAGCGTGTTGCGAGCGTTTTTGTTTATGAATGTGCTTGCTTATGATTTTCGAAGTGGGATCTGTCAGCCCAGTCACCCAGGTGAAGGACGTACAGTACAGTCACAGCCACAGATGAGTGGATGAGTGGAGGCATAAGGGGAAAAAGAGGAGAAGGGTGGCTGGTTGTTATTAGCTGGGTTGTCATGACCGCTTGGGCCTGGGGAGAATCTGTTCACAATAAAATTAGACTCTGTATCTACTGTCTTTTAAATCCTGTATCATGGTACCAGATCATGGGACTGGCTACTTTTATATTCTGAACCGACAAAACACTTAGGAATTCTTCTTTCTTTCCCCCTTACTGATTTTAAAGCAACAATATCACACATTTTCTATGTTTACAATTGCGTCTTATAATGTATGTTTCTGTATATTGTTGACTGTAGGAAAGTGGGACTCAATTGTGTATTTTCTTATATATTTATGAATGTTTTTTTGTTCTCAGGTCTGTTCTCAATGTGACTACTTGATTAAATAAAGGATAAATTAAAATTAAAATCTCTCTCCCCTCCTCGTCTGTTTCTCTGTAAATCATCCTGTCAGCGTCTCATTTGTTTGTATAACAGTTTAATTTTTCTGATAATAGATGATGGCAGAACATGTAAGCTGCAACAAGTCTGCTAGATAGAGGAAATGGATGGATCAAACATATATGGATCCAAATCCATAAATACAAAATAGGAGGTAATAATGTATTATTAGCAGTAGACATGTTTTTTTTTTTTTTTTTTAAATAGCTTATTATTTGCGGAATGTGTAGAGTATGATGTTAGAAATGTTTGTGAAGCAGTGCTACACAGTTGATGTTTGTATCAAAGCATATACAGTATATATATACACACAGTAGCCTATATGTGTGTGTGTAGTTCCAAATCACGTGAATAAGTTTGCTTAACTGAATGCCTGTCCATATGTGTTCATGCACATGTGCATTTTTGTGGATAATTGTGTGTATGTGTTTCAATGCGTGCATGTGTGTGTTATGGACTAAATGGGGGGTCAGTAATCTATTAGGGGTGTGTATCTCTGTTCCTGAGATTGATTCGATACACATCTTGATACAAAATCAATGATTCAGTGCACCTAAGATACATTTTAAGCACACAACCATTCAATATGGTTTGATTCATACCTGTTTGTCGATATGATGCAATACCATATGACGCAATTCAGTCATACAAACAGTTCCAGTTGGCCACTGGTTGCAAGAAGGAATCTTTAGGCATAAGCCAATCCAGTTATATGTAAGAGATAAATATGCACACTAAAATGGTTACCTTCACATTTTAATGACCATGGAATCTCATTTGTTGATAGTAAAAATCGAAATTCAGTCAACTCAAAATAATCCTTCAAACAGGCCATTATTTATTAATAATGCCTTGCTGCTATGTTTATATACGGCTTCAGTAATCGATTTTAACCGTGCAGAGCTGTTGGTGAGTGGCGCATGGAAGGACATTTTAATACCTTTTTTGTTGCTGGCTCTACCGCTGGAAGCAGGGACTGTCTCCCACAGCGAGTCCATGGTGAGGATGGGTCGCCTGATTAGTACTGCTACCTCGATATTTCACTGCTGCTCAGCAGGTTTTACATATTGCCACACTTTTATCAAGTTTTCCAACTTTAAACCCGAAGCTTGCGATTTACAGGTGTTTGGTGACTCATATTTTCTCTCCGTTGGTCGACATTCTTGACAAAAAAAAAAAAGGGCATTCATATCATATCTGATGAATAATTTTAACTGGGCATAGCTTTCTAAATATAAGGCGCTATCCACGTAAAAAGAATTCTTAGCATACGGTCTACTGCATTTGTTGTTTAACAACACAGAAGTGTCATGCTTTTTTTTAAAATAGCTAGCTAGCAAGATTGGTAGCTAAGTGTAAGCCAGTAGCACAATTATAACTAAAGTTTGACTATACAGTTGCTATTTTTAACACTAATCAGATAATATTTTCTTGTTTTGAGAGTGGCAAAGGCAAACCAAATGGGTGTATTATTGTTTATATTGACCATACATAGACTCAAGTTTTTCCTGTGTTCATGTAAGTTCAAGAGTGAGCCTAACCAACTTGAACTTGAGCAAAGGATCAATTGGTTGTGTGCAAATATTGGCTAAATAACAACCAGACTAAAAAAAAAAAGAGATACCTGAACATTTTGTTCTGGTTTGGGTTTAGATCATGCAATGTTTCACGTAAAAGTATAGCCTGGTAAGGTAGATTTGTTTCCAAATTTAGGTTGAGACACAGGAAACTTTAGCCGAACTGGTCCTGTTAGCCCTAATCTCCACTCCAAAGGGCTACGAGTTACAGCTTGAGAGACTCTAAACAAACAGTTCTTTTTAGCATTGTTACTTATCTAACTACTAATGTTAACATGTTAATGTTAACATGCAACAACTAGCCACTAGTAAGTACCTAGGGACTCATTTATAAAACTGCCTAGATTCCACACTAAAAGGTGTCACAAACCGGGCCGGACGGCCATGACAAAAGAGGGAGACGCACACAACCAAGCCAATTAACAAACTATTGAAAAAGGAATAACATAAGTGGAGAACCTAAACTAACAGTGGTGTGTGTAATCAGTAAGATCAGATCAGAAGTGTAGGTGAGTGCATGAGTGGGGAAGTGTGTAGGTGCAATGTTGTATGGTGCAAAAACACAAGCCAAACACCAACCAAAAAACAAAAGGCGTCTCATGGAGGAGAGCACACAGCAACTGAGCTCCAAGAGGGTTTTGAAGGAGCACTGGCACACAGGGCCCAGGTGTTGCCAGTGTTGCTGATGACACTCTGCCACGCCCACCTCTAGTACCTGCTCAGACAGCAAAGACAGCAGCCACACAGACCAAGTAACAGGCAGACAGGGCGCAGAGGGTCGTCACAAAGGTTACGTACACACAAAAGTAGCATACATGCACAAAAACAATTGGATGTATAAGACCGTGCGTACGCACACCTGCACGCAATTTTCAACTTGAAATGTGTACATGCACAAGCCTCGTATTCTGCCCTGTTAACTCCCACAATTAACCATAAATGGTTAATGAAACGGCCACTGTGAATATTGATATGCATATAAATCAGCTTGTCAAGGGAAAATGGAGACTTCAGACCAAAAAATCAAAAAAGAGAAAATTCACTGAGTGTGAGATAGAGACGCTTGTTGCGGAGGTTGACGCCAGACAGAATATTGTTTGGTGGGAATAGTTCTGGCGTGACCAGGCAGCAGCAGTGAACACTGCCAGCTCAGAGTCAAACCATTCCAGACATTTCATAAAAACGATCGGATATCAATATCGGCACCAAAAAGTGCACTGCTGTGCACCGGTGGAGCAGGTAAACCAGGTAAATAGGCCATTCCGTTCTTGTATGTAAAGAGCGCACCAAACTACACACTTGAAAGGCTACTTAATTGTCATTTCAAACATTGCTTCTGAAATAAAGAAACCATACTGCAGACATTAATAAAGTTTTTGTTTTCAGACTCAGGGCATCTGGAACAGGGTGCAATCGGTGGTGAAGCGGTGCCCGAAGATGACGGTGCTCCTGGCCTGAGGGTCTCCCATGTGCCATGTGCCTCCAGTGGTCGTGTCCTGCTTGCATGAACTTTTGGCAGCTTACCATTTCTTTCACAGATGACGCATCACGTCCACATGCAGCTGCATTAAAGCAGCATTGGGTAGATGGTCTGGGTGTGGATCTGGGTCAGGGTCATTGGGCCTAATGTCTGGGTCTTCTGCTGTGTCATATTGTGCAGCACATGCTCGCACAATATGGCACACCTTCACTTGGTGGTAGAGCAGGATGCCACCTGTGGAATCCAGGCATCTCCATCGGCCTTTAAGCAGGCCGATAGAGTGCTCCACTGCGCTGGATGTTGATGGAATGAAAATGCTTCCAGTTAACAAAGGCAAATTCATTCTCAGGTGGTGGCCTTATTGCAATGTGAGTACAGTCAATTGCGCCAATTACATTTGGGAAACTGGAAAGGGTTGCAAATTGCACTTTGATATTGGCCTGTTCACCCACAGTGTATGGAAGCCTAATGTACTGCCATGTCATTTTAACTAGGCCATCCAAAACGGCTGGCATTATGTGGCTAAAGGATGGCTGTGATATCCCCAATCTGTCCGCCAACTCCCTCTGGAATGTCCTGATTGCCAAAAAACCAAGAGTGGTCAACACTTGTAAAGGGACTGGTATAGAGTGGTTTCTCTGGGTCGATCTCTCTGAAGCTGGGCCCAATTCAGCACAAAGTTCCAAGAGAACGGCTCTTGGTAAGCGAAATCGGCTCATGCCAGTCATCATGGGCCAAGAAATCTTGGTGGTCCCTGAACACCCGCTCCATTCTAACTCTTCTATTTGCGTAATCCTCCAATAGTGCCAAAGCAGCCATTGTGCATCATTACACACCATCACCACCAGCCCTTTTGTCTATCAGTGTAATTTCTTACTTTGGCAATTTTGTTTTTGTAAATGAGGCCCCTGGTGAGCAAATCAGATGTGTTTACATGGACAAGGTAGAAACAAGGAGTAGTATGACATGGGTCTACTATGTATTTCTAGTGAAATCTGATGTTTTGTCTCTGTTCACTTACTCAGCATAATACTCAGTACTCACCTGTGAGACAGCTTGGCTTTTAATTATTATGATGCAGTAAATATTTGAATGGGAATAAATTAATTTAACGTTATTCCACATTGTCACTGATAAAATGAGACAAGTTAAGAAAACCAAGATTTATTTCACTGTTTCAAGCATTAGTATTAGAAATGTCATGAGGAGGTGTGGTGAGGACCCAAATGCAGGACAGCGAGGCAGGTGGTGATCAAAACATAGGTAACAGAACAATGATCCAACCAAGACTGACTGGGGAACAAGACTAATAAACACATGGGGGGTGATTACAAATGAGACACAGCTGGGGCAGACAGGAAACAAGGTACACGTAGAATTAAAAGAACTAGACGGAAACATAATCCACAGAGAAATACAAAACCTAGACAATGACTACGGCAAAAAGTCACAACCATGACAACAAATGCTGGATTTAAAAACATTAAAAAGTAATTGACAGTGATACAATTCTTTCTCAGAAGACTCGAATGCAGAGCAGGGAGGAACAATGAGCCGCTAGTACATGAGGAAATGTAAGGAATACAGTAGTTTGTTCAAAAAACTATTCACACCTCACTCAAACATGAATTGAGCTGATTTAAATGATCAAAAAGTTGAGCTGATGATTATTATGATGATGATAAAACTGGTTTAAATTGACAAATTTAGGCTGTTTTTCGATGATTCAATTTGACAGGCACATTCATGTGGTTGTCCTCTAAACTACGCTATCAGACATGTTCACCAAGGCAGCACATACATGTACTATTTACCATTGCCTGTCCTCGCTTGTCACTCTCTTCCCTCAGGATATTCAAGAAGTGCAAGTGGCCCATCCAAGATGTGGAATCTTCCAAATTTGATCACTCTCTATAGAATCAGAATCAGATTCAGCCATCTGCTGATGATGATCCATGTTTCTCCATATGCTTTCCACAGTTTTGAAACTTTAAATATTGCAACTATTTAAATATTGGCCCATCATAATAAGGGAGTGTTGTGGTAGACCAAGCGCTTGCCTTGTCTCTTCTTTTCTGCCAGCTGTGACAAAACTGGGATGTGGCAGACTCCCATGGCTTGCTCTGTACATCGTATTTTGTTCCAAAACCAAACCAAACCAATTTAGCCATGCCGATCCAGTTTCTTAATTGCAGCTTTAATATTGGGCACATTATCAGTAGTTATCGCCGACAATTTGCTTGCATCCAGCTCCCAAACTCTGTCAGCTACATTTTCTACAGTGTGGTTATCTGAGAAGAAGCCTGTTTGCCGGCACTTTGATACCAACTTCTACTCTGAACATATACAGCGTCATATTCATTCTTTACCACATGTCAATAGTCAGAAAATAGTACTGTGCCTCAATGATCCTCAATCTATTGTAGATTTTAGGGCTGGAACTTCAGAAAAATACTTTTGACTGGTGGCTCATACTGACAGTCAAGTGTTTTGATCAATGCTTTGAAAGACAGCTTTTCACTGTATTGAAAGACATCTTCAATCTTTCCACCTAGCATTGTCTCGTCCGCATTTATAAAATGTTGCCATACTGGCGCATTTTTTGTTTTTTTACGACACCAACTGCTCCACTATGTCTCATCACTTTCTTTATGTTATTAAACCTTTCAGTTTGAACAAGTGTAACACTAAAATTCTTCTGACCGGATTTTGGTGTTACACTTGTTGGTGTAATAACAAATAAAGCAATTCACTTAAAAAAAAATCTGCAGAATGACTCCTTTTTTTTAATATATTGTCAGAATCTGCTCTGTTCGCATTTCTTTTGAATGGAGAGAGAAAAAAACGCAACAGAATGTGAAGTAGTATGTGAAGGAGGAAAATTACAGTCCTACTGAATGGTCAGGGTCAGATTTAGACAAATCTAGGCATTTTAGGACTTAATGTCAGAAAAGTTTACATCATTTTTTCCAAATTATTTGAATCCATTATATACATAATACCAAAAAAAAAACTGATGAACTATCCCTTTAGAGAAGTGGTTTTCAATCCTGGTCCTCAGGACTCAGAGCACTGCTGGTTTTCTTATCCAGGCAGTTAATTGCATTCACCAGGTGACCCAGGTGTAAATCAGTCCCAGATAATTAGAATGAAAACCTGCAGGGCTCTGAGTTCAGAGGACCAAGATTGAAAGCCACTGCTTTAGAGTAAAGATGAATCCATTACATAAAACAAAAATACAAAAAAATGAATTGTGTGTAAATGGTGTATGTTTGAGTGTCACAGTTCAAGGTGGAACCGTTCACTTTGAATGCTCTTGGTTATATGAGGTTGCATAACTTTGGACTTTGCATAATTGAGTATCTCAGCAGAAGGCTCATATCTATAGCATGGCTCAAGGTCGCTCATCTTGATGACCATAAGTGATGACTTCTAAAGACAACTTGTTCCTACAGTCAATTTTGTTTAAACCTATGACTGAGAAGATCCTCTCTGCATCTGTGTTTGAGTGTGGCAGGCTCAGCAGCAGCTCTGCCACCTTCCCCAGCCTTGGGAACTTCAGTATTCCACTGACACTGCTCTTCATACCTTAAATATGCCCAGATACGGTCCATTCGGTCGCACTGTACTTCTCCACTGGTCCGGATCAGGGCTTCTCCCCAGATGGCGTGTGGGATGTCTCTTGCTTCCATCATCTGGTAGTCAAAGTGCTCATCTGAAATGCAGTCTTGCTCCCTTGGTTCCTCATAAGGGAGGAGATGGCTGAACCTAAACACAACACAGTTATATTTTGTAATCTATCATAGTTACTTTCCCTTTTCTTCCTTCCCTCCAACCATTTCTCCTCTTCCCCTTTCACTTGTTTTTCTCCTCTCCCCCTCCTTACTGGCTGAAAGGATGCAGATTGGAACAATGTTTTATAATAAAAAAAAAAAAAGAAAAAAAACTAATAACTCATCTGGCAGTTGGTTGTCCTCATTCCAGATGTCTACTTTGTCCAAGCTGGTAGCTTTAAAAGCTGCTGGCTTCAGGAACTTGGACAGCAGCTTTTTGACAAAGGACAAAGGACTCATCTGGAATACACACAAAAAATACTTACCCAAAATAGGCCTTATGCCTCTTAAGGTAAAATCACAACTAAAGGTAAGCAAACTTTACTTTCACGAACTGGACAAATCTGGCTTGTTTTTTCATCTGCAACATATAGTTTTAAGCCATTGCAAGCATTTGAAGCACAATAAATATGTCAAAATAAACATAAAAGAATGAATGAATTTCACAATTTATTTGTATGTAAATGATAAGTCAAGGAATCATTACATATCAGTGGATATAAAGTTGTGTGTAGAGGTGCAGGATTTAAGGCACAATCCTTAATCCAAATGTTAACAACAGGGTATCCCACTACCAAAATTCAAAACATATGCATTGGAACCTACTACCACTCTCAAATTGATTGGCACGTCTCTTAATACAAGGACTAACACTATAACAATTAACACTATACAGCAACTAAATTAGAGTTTTAAATGTTTTCTGATGCTGTAAAAGGTTTGTTTACATCAGTAATGTGTATAAACATTGGATTATAGCAGGCTTATAGATTCTTCAATTATGATTATTTGATAAAGACACAAAATTCTTATTTTCCATTTACAACTCAAACTCAAACTCAAATTATGTAAATGTAAGATTTCAAGTGCAATTTTAAGAGTTCAAAAAAAATCACAGATTGAGCTTTTAAAAAGCAACAGATGAAAGATCCTCTAACACAACATTAGCAGTATTCTATTAATATTAGATGATTAGGTTTTACCTCTCCATATACTGTGCCAGCAGTATATGGAGATATGCGACATGGACAACCAAGGATACGGATGGAAGGATTCTTCTCTCTCTCTTGACTGAGTTGCTGGACCCCATGTTCACGCTGGCATTGTTAAGAGACAGTGAGACGCAGTTCATCCAGGGTCTGGAACACAACATCCATCTTGTAGAATATTGTCTCTGCTGTGCCACAACCTGTGCCAGTAGTTACACCCATGTCCAGGAAACGATGAACGACCCCATTAACATCCCAGACTTTGACTGTCATAGGGTTCGTCTTATATTAGTACTGTATCATACAAAAGAAAACACAGATAAGATGCTACAATATTGAGTTAAATTGGATGAAAATATAGCTGTACCTGTATCATTTGATGCATCTGTTGCCAGGCTGAATGGGTTGTCAACAAGCTCATTAAGGAGACATGGACCAACAGCTCTGTTGATTATTGCTGAGGTGTTGGTTCTTGCAGATGCGTACTGTCTGATAATGTTTGAGTCTGGGAAATGGGATGTTGTTACTGCCACCTTTTACTTCAGCTCTCCTGGTCTGTAATATAGAATTAAACTTGAATTTCTTTACAGATACGATTTAATGTTATGCAAAGCACATCTCTGTATTTATCTTTCCCATATGTACTTATGTTTTAATCACCTGTTTTTTTTTTTGTTTTAGGCATCTCTCTGTTCTCTTCAACACTTTTCCCTTCTGACATATCTTACAACATCAGCCCTTCCTTAATGTCTGCATTCAAGTTCATGCCTACAATTGTCACACCAGAAATGGTACTGTGTTATTCCAGGTTTAATAAAGGGCCATTCCTGGGTCCAGTCATTGCAGCTCCAGTTTTGGCCTTCTTCTTGACTGGGACCTCCAGTTCATCTTCCTCAACTGCTCTCCCTCTCATCTCTTTCCTCCACTATCTCCTCTATTCCCTCATTCTGCATGGCCAAAATGTAAAACATGGCAAACCGACATAAGTAGTTACTGCTTTGAGACTGCCTGCATAACATTAGCCTACTCTAAGTTTCTCCGCAACATAATACATTAACACATTTCTCTACCTCAGAGCCTGAGCCTTTCCTTAGAGAACATACAACACTGGTTAGTACCTGGGGCATGTGACACAGAAGCTGGAGCAGCCATGGTCTACAGCATTCATGTTACCTTACTGAAAAGAAAAAACATTCTCTGGGATATCTCTTCTTGGCGTGAGATTTATAGACATGGCGTGAGAGCGTGAGATAGAAGCTGAAAGCATGAGTGTCACACCAGATGTGTGAGAGTTGGCAACCGTGCGTTAACAAGACTAAGAGTCTCCCACGACATTAAATTTTGTGGAAGCGTCCCTGCTGGGAATCGAACTCGAGTCTCCTGACTGAGAGTCTGCAATCCAGTCCCTGCGGCACACTTTCACCCACGTGACTAAAAGTGGTGAACAGACAAAGCGATCCATAGAGGCTAGTAGAAGAGATTGCAAGAGCGACAGAGAATGAGTCTATGGAGCCAAGGCATAGGGAGCCAGTGATGCGTTCAGCGGTTTTTGACGTATTTGACGGGCAGCTTGGGACTAAAATTCACTAGGATTTTTTGACATTTCACTGAAATTCAAATATTCAAATATGTTCTGACAGCATTGTGTAAATCTAACCTTGTAGCACAGAGACGGCACCTTTGAAAGAGACTGTTTGAAGTCTCTGCCTCTCTGAATTTATTCCAATTCCAATCAGTGAATGAACATAATCTTTGCTCTTTGCCCCTGCTGAGAGCTCCAGCAGTTTTGGAGAGAGAGGAGCTGGAGTGGAAGCAGCAGGAGACCCTGGCCCAACCTGCCCAGGTCACACACCCCGGTTCCCCTGCCAGGCTTCGCTCCCCTGGCTCTCCTCCACCACCCTCCGCCAGCCTCAAATGCCCCTGGCTGCCTCCCCCCCGCACAGCAGCCAAACCTCGTCCCTGAGAGGTTCCGGCCGCCCACCCACCTCCGTCCACCCCTCGTATGGAAGTGGCCCCTGGCCTGCAAAATAAGCATCAAAGGTTACGAGTTGGTGTTTTACCAATGTTTTGATCCTTGCTGGCACCACAGATGAGAGGTCTTGTGTCTGTGGTTTGAGTATGTGCTGGGCTAAATGAGAGTGGGATGTCTCCTGGGAGGATCTCAAAGCGTTTCCAATGCTACTGGTCTAATATAAAGCAGAAAATGGCCCAAAGAAGAGGTCAAAAGGGGGCTTGGCTAGTCTGCTTGCTACATGTTTTACAGCCCTGCTCGGATCTGCAGACTGCAATAGTGTCTTTTACAGCAGTTCTTTTGTGCGGATACAAGAAAGCATTAACACTGCATCATGTGGGAAGATGGTAAAGACACGTCCTTGCGTGATATCAAGATATATTTTCCCTTTAGTGGTAAAGACAACTGTTTCTTAGGAAAATGTGTGGGAGCAATCATCAGCTCTTCTTTGATGTTGTGATGAAACATGTAGAAAGCCTAGATGTCCAATCAGCACAGACTGTCCACTTTCATGCTGCAGTCTATAACTGTGTGGCTCCAATCACAGCCAACAGAGTGAAACCAAACTCATGGAGGGAGCTCAGATTTCTGCAAATGGCCATCCACTGATTGTCATATTGTCATTTAAAAGCAGATCCGGAGATGAAGGGTCAGGGGATGAAGGATCTCGAAGATGGCGGATACATAATAGCTGTAGTCAGCCTTGCAGAATCACCCTATCATTGTGTGTCTTTAAAGATGAAATTAGGCAATATGAAGACTTCATTTTGAGGCAAGCGAGGAAAAAGAGACAGAAAACACACATGGACACACGCACGCACAAAGCCTCTTCCTATTATCTCCATCTGTTTCTCGCACAAATAGAAAGAGGCAGTCAGACCTCATTCCCTACAGAGGCTAATGAGTATTTGAGGGATAGAGCGAGTTGAGGGTTCTTTGTTCGGCTCTCCCGCTGGGTGGAGAGAGGAACTAAGGCTCCGTGGTGCTGCGGACCAAGTGTGTTTAACGAGGAATAAGTGGGGAGAAAGGCGAACAAGGACAGACCCACTTCTGCGCCCTAATTGTCCAGGTTTAGTTAAAAAGTAACAGCCGAAACTAAAGAGAGAGCAATTTGTGAGTCGTTTTCGAGAGGATGCATTTGAATCAGTGGAAGCTTCAGACATTTACTGTCAACTTTCAGATCTTGAAGGCCTCGATCAGAGAACAAGTTAATTCTACAATTCAGTCTCATAATTACAGATGGCTGGTGCTGTCCCTGCCTTCCATACCCCGCAGGACTGGGGTTTGACAAGCGACATAAGCCAGGAAGTCCAATGGTGATGCTCTGGCAGTGGAAAATTACAGTCATGTAATATTGTACCTTGTCACTGAATGAACACTCCCTGTTACTTAGAGTCAAAGCAGCAAATTGAGATGTGTCATTTTTAGGTGTGGAGGGGCGCAATTATGCTTCCACTGTAAGCCCACAAAGAGCTGTCATCAAGCCATTGTGTTACACATGAATAGAGCAGCATAATTGCAACGGAGAGTTGACTTTAACAATGACGCCTCCTCGCTTAAGACTGCCGCTTAATTAAAATGCAATGTTGCCCACAATGGGTCTCATTTATCAATCTGCTCATATGTTATTAGTATCTTCTATTTATGTGTAAAATGCAGTCATACTAAAATCTTACTTCATAGCCATTAACTTTGCAGACACAAGGGGAAATGCTTGTTTGTCTGCTGTTTGTCCTTAATTAATCTTTATGTAAGTGGATGCTCATTCACACAAGTTAATTAGCAACTCTTACCATAACAATATGGCCACTTTTCTCCATATTTGGAAAAGACAAGGGATGCTTGAAATCGCTGTGGTTTCATAGAAGTTTTCTGCAGATGTATCGGATATTAGTGTCAGAAACTTCCAAAACCTAGTTGAGAAGAAGTCTTTCCAGCTGTTTAAGCAATCCTAGCCAATTTGTTTTTACTTAGTGTGCACAGACTTCTACACCAAACATGGCTAATACCAATCTCCCTTACAATCTTTCTTACAGATAAAATAAGAGTTGTCTGTGAAGCTCAGTCTATCATCATTATGTGTGTGTTCCTAGGTACCTAAAGCATTTAACCATTTCCACAGGTTGGTCACAAGGGATGAGTGGTGGGAGTGGATCCCCAGTTAAAATCAAGTTTTTTTGATTTGTCAACATTAATCAATGAGGAACTTGGAAACCTGGTCAGTGTAGTCATGCTTATCAACATGCCTATAAAACAGGCCAGGCCGGGTCATCAGCTGTTTGTCTGTGGTGATGTCAACAGTGATACATGAGCATTGACCCAAAGACCTGATGACAGCCACTGGGTCCATCCCATCACCTTACTGTCCCATCACAAGCTCAATATTTCCACCACATTAAAAAATATCCCATCAAAAGAGAGCAGCACCAAAGCCAGCAGACCAAACAGGGTGATTCATATACTGTAACCCATCAACTCTCAGTGCTGCATTAACGAAGCCATGGTGAGAGTTGCGTCCTGAGTCCCCATGTGCCTGGTAAGCAAACTGTGAAGGATGCTGTTGTTCTGCTATGGATGAGATCAGGTGATTTCTCACAGCTGTACATGGCGAAAGTCATTCAGGGCTTTGGAGACTAGCTTGCTTTTTTGGTACTGGTATTACGGTGGACACTACCCATGTGTTAGGTACATATATTCAGCAAAAACTAGAATAGTTGTGTTAAAATGACCCCTCAGCTGCTTGTGACAGCTGCACAAGAAGAGCTAGCTTCACTCTCTAAAATCAACAAGTGTTAAATCTTCCATGAAACTAGATCATTAACAAAGGGAGGAAGCCATTTACTTCAGTGCAGCTGCTCCGCTGGCCGCGCACGCAGCATGCTGATGGATCTGAAATGGAGCCGGACTTTGGAGATACGTGGTTTCTACTTTTGTCATTTTGTCATTTAACACCATATCAGTTGACAAAATAGAGGATACATAAACCAATGTTACTGAAATAAACGTTGGAGATGAGGTTATCTATGGATAGCCGCTGAGAATTTTGGCTTATTTGGCTACATGTAAACCTGTCAAAAAATATTGTATATGGTTATAAATAGTGTTAAAAATATTAAGATGTAAAATTCAGTATGCCTTACTGTTATAGTTAATGGGATTTTATATTATCACTGTTAAAAAAAAAAAAAAAAGGGTACCTAGAAACATTTACCTAGAAACCTTCATGTCATTGGTTGATGGAGAGTTTTGTGTCACATTTTGAATATTTTTTGTGCACGCAAATGTGTAATTTTGTATGTTCAATTGTCTGCTCGATAATTTGTAAGAAGATTCTGCAAGTTGCATGTTTTCATGAGCGATGGGAGGAATTTCTAGACGAAGTTCATGTACCGTTCTCGTGTGTGCTAAGCTAGCTCAGTAGTCCAGCTTAAGTGTCTTTTCATTAGCACAGTGAACAGACTTTTAGCCGCCGTTTAGCTAGCCCAGCTGGACGTTACTGATGGTAGTTTTTACTGCTTCCAACCTGGAAACACAGAAGATTAACCAGATAGCGCTTTGAGCTACCAGGCCTAGGCTCAAAGTTCCTCTGGCACCGCTGGATGAAAGAGACATTGCCGAGAGGAGCCATGTCCTGCCATGCTGAAGGTCGCAGGTGTGAGTGATGGACAACCCATGGACCATTGAACATTGAATCAGGTACCACACTTTTGTTTTGTTTGTTCATCAGAGACTGAAGCGGCCATTTAGTTTGGGGCCACACTGTACACAAGCAGTGAACCAGGCCTGCAACGATTGGGATTTATTTGAAATTTACATAGAGCATTAGGTTTGTGTGTGGGCCCACAGATAATATGGCAATTGTGTCTTGAGGTATAGACATTGTGTTTGGTAAAATATAGAATTTATTATTTGGGTGAAACATTTTTTGTTTTGTGTACTGAGCTTATAGTGAAACCCTGAGATTATTTTTTAAAGAAAGAGAAAGAAACTTAAAGAGAAAGTGAACTGAAAGTTTTTGGGTTTTTTTTCATTTCATTTAAGTAAACAATTGAGAATAGTGCTCTCTCTTAACACAGAGCACTATTTCTGTTGTAGGAATTCAGTTTAAGATGTAGCCTATTCATATTTTTGCTAAAGGTAAAACTCAGTCATTGGTGATACAGTATTTTGGTTTGTGTATAACTGCTTATGGCTTTAGTCAGCTCAACGTTGGCTCATAACCAATTGTCAAATGCTTTATTTAGGCTACAAATCAACAGCAACAGTAACCAACCATCAGCTAATTCAACCATATATCACATATTACCAGTTACCTTAGCAGTGTTGTTGACTGTTGTTCCAACCAATTACTTTGCATTTAATCGCAAAATTCAATAAGTGAGCACTAATATAGGATATAGGATAGCATTAATATAGGTGCCTACTCATTGAATTTGATGATTAAATACAAAGTAATTGGTTTAAAACAGTATTTCTACCTAGTTTAATATATCACGCTCTTATTTTAAAGGCTAAACGGCCAAACCAAACGTGATGCTTTTTGAAAGCAACAGCTAGAGTGGTGAGTTCAGTAAATAATGGTCTTTTCAAGTCACTTTGGGATCTGTTGGCCTCAAGAGACTTGGAGTATGCTGTAAGAGCTGCATGGAGCCTTTTTATGGTCATTTTCTGTTATTTTTTTGAAGACTGAAGTCAGAAAAAGCCAGCAACTTCCGTTGTTTTGGAGAAAGCTGCAATGTACTTCTTCTAGGGATCTCTGGGACAGTTTTACCTCTTATGAAATGCCATGTCTGAACAATTGTAGCTGTTCTATCAAAGGGCAAGGTGAAAGCACCACCATTATATAGCGCCTTATCTGCCAGCTGTAATTGTTGCCAAATAACTAAGCCTTTGCATTTTTCTTTGGATCTTCCTATTTGCACAAGGCTGGCAGGAAATGTTCAAAGAAGAGTCAATCTAGTTTTGTTTTCATGCTTTTCCACTTCTCTGCATCAAAGTAAATGCGCTCTGGGTGATCGTCATTGATGTTTGACAGTGAAGTCACACCATAGCATCCCTGTAATCCCCATCTCCCCATTCATTTGGTAGTAATACTGATGGTTGCGTTTGAGTGTGTAGGTATCATCGGTATGTTTACAAAGTTAGTGACTACCTTTTGAAGCTGTCTTGCTCAGGGCACGTAATGTCTAGAGGCCCATGGCTTGGGTTGTCCCCACTCTGATGACTGACAATGACTTCCCTGTCAGGTGCCTAAATGAGGGGCGTAGGGATTGACAACAAAGCCACATGCGTACACCTGGTTTCCACTGACCTCTGTGTAAAAGGCTGCTGTAGCCGGCTCTGGACCTTGCTTTTCTTTGCTTTTCTTTGCTTTTCTTTGCACTGTCGTCTTTCTCTGCATGCTTGTGGCAAGACAATCAAAATCTGCTTTCCTGGTTTGAAAGAAGTTGGAAGTAAGGCGTGGAGAGCAAGCACAATACGAGATATTACTGTTGCACTGCTGTCTGGTTTCTTTCTCTAGTGCCTCTGCAGACTTGGAGATCATCATGTCACAGTAGCAGTACATCTGTTTTTCTGTCAGGACTGTCAGGAGAAATTGCTTGGTTGTAGTGGCAGAGGGAATAGCGGGAACACATCAGCAGGGCTTGAGGAGGATGTTGACCACATATTGTCCAATAGTGGAAGCTACAAAAAAACAAACTATAAAAAAGTTATTGCGAAACACTGCCACCGTGTTTCATCTGGACTGTAAGATACTAGCTGTAATAGTTTCATTTATTTGGTGTGTCCAGAGGCCTCAGAGGACAATTACCAGATGGCGGAGCAGCAGGAAGAAGTGTAGAGCTTAAAGAGGAAACTCACTGAGCAGCAGAATGAAGTGAAGAGCTTGAAGATGAAACTTGCTCAAATAGAGGAGAAAATTAACTTGTTGAAGAAAAAAATAGAAGTTCCCCAGACACGTAATCAACTATCACCACAGTCTGTAAATAATACTGTGCCTAACTACTTTCAGTACTGCACTGGGTTCACTTATGATGCATTTAATAAGTTGTGCACATTTTTTATAGTACCAAATTATGAGCGCCACACAAACACACATTCCCTTGACATACAAGAAAGTAGTCTGGTCCAACAGATGCCTTTGCATCAACAGTTTCTATTACTGCAAGTCTACCAACAGACCTGTCGTGCCCTGTGATCCACGTGTCACAGTTATATTCTCTCTCTCTCTCTGTATCTGCTCTCTACACAGGGTCCACTTCTGACGGAGAGATATTTAAGCAGTGCAACATAACAGAGTCTCTGCAATGTCCACTTCAGTGTGGCTACCTTGAGAGAGGTGATGGACTCATGGCAGACAAGGGGTTTTTAATTGAGAATGGGGAGGAGATTGGCCTTAAATTGAACATTCCTCCTTTTGCAAAGTCTAGCCTTCAAATGGCAGATACAGATGTAGAGAGGACAAATACAATTGCTCAGCATAGGGTGCATGTTGAAAAAAATAAAAAATTTCAGGTTAGGAAACATAAACCAGATATGGTATGTGGTCAGCATGCTCTATAGCAGGTATTCTACCATGTCCCATGGGGGCTGAGTGTATGCAGGTTTTCATTCCACCCAAAGACTGTGCTAGGTGAATTCACTAATTACGAAATAAGGAATTGATGAAGTGATAATGAAAACCTGTATATACTCCGCCCTCCATGGCACATGGTTGAATACCCCTGCTCTATAACTTCCTGCCACACATTCTTAACAGTGGAGAAGTTAGTAACCTCAGCAGCAGAAAGCTGTTTTGTTTTAGGCTATACATTTACGCGGGCACACACACACACACACACGCACACACACACACAGGCTAATCCTATCCATTTGTGCCTTCTGCCCTTCCACACACCTTTAACACTTGAAACCTTTTCTTACTGTTTAATCTCCTTTTGCTGCACTGTATGTCATCTACTAACTGTCATAGCTTTTCTTTGTGTAACTTTGTGTAGTTGCAGGTGAACAAAATGGATGGCTATGAATTGTAAATAAATTAAAAACAATTGTTGATCTCAGGTGGCTCAAGGTGCTTCCGAGAGGGTCCTTCTCACCTACTACTAGTGATACTGGGATCTGTTAACAATGTAGCTCCTCTGTAACTCCTACTGTAAACAATTAAGATTTAATCTCTAACTGGTATGTTGAAAACATAACTCCATGCCTGGCGTTTTATCTTTCTGTATTGTAGGCTCTATTTGTATGCTCTATTTATAACCTATTACCTACAAAACATTAATCATGGCTATGGTTTTCCATGCTTTGAACTAGGGCTGGGCGATAATTCAATATTATCGTTTATCGTCTTTCAGTGGAATCATATCGTGATGATATGAAGATATTTTGATATCGTGACACACATTTCTGCTGTCTGAATTGATGATGACAAGCAAATTTTACTTACTTTAACTCTCATAAAATGAGGTATGGTAGGAATATTATTTGAATATTTCTGTTTCGTTTGACATCACACCTAACATCACCATTCGGTTCAATGAGATGAACATTAATTTGATTATTTAACATGATTTTGCATACATGAACCATACTGTGATATATATTGATATCGAGAAAAATCCTTATGATTATCGTGATATTGATTTCAACCATATCGCCCAGCCCTACTTTGAACACTGCAATGTAATGTAATTTGACATGCATCTAGCCAGTGTTGACCAGATAGTTAAGTGATGCTTCCCTGTCACTCTTGTAACTGCAGTGGACCGTTGTCCTCCTGCGGCTTGTTTTTTACCCTTCGGCCCCACAACCGCTGTTATGGGCTGTGGTGTAACTTTAACTCCCCCTGGGTTATCCCACTGTTTTGGCAAGCTTGTAGAGGACATGGATGACACTGTTGACATTTTGCGCTTTCCAAAGGTCCAGGGTATGGATTAGTCCCACTACATGGCTGCAAAAACCTGGCGAGCTGGCACAGCGCATGGAGAGGGCAGTGATTGTTAATGTTTGCTACCTTACCTGCCACATCTATCTAGCTTACTGTATCTGATATTTACTATTACAGGCCTACTGTACAATGTTGGTTTTTGCATTTAAATGGCTGTATCTTAGCTAAGGCCTAACCTGCAGTGCAAGAACATTGCTGCTCCTTTATTTCCATGTCTCTCTGCTTTTATCACCAATTGATGAGGTTGCTGATTTTGACACTGAGACCTCAATCATTTCACTGCTGCAGCCTGATATCTTTCTGTCTGCTTCTATCTGAAATCAAAGATCCAATTTTACCTAAAAATACTAAGGATTTCTCTTGATAGTTCACATACTGTTATTGTTGAGAACTCTGTTTGCCATGATAGACCAAGAAGGCGACGGGTTTTATCTGAAATGTGACTTGGGACCCCCAAAGTTTAGAATTCTCTTTCTTACGGGGGGTCCCTTGTCTCTTTTGGGGGGGTCCCAGCCCCCTCCTCAAATCAAACCCTAGACACACACACACACACACACACACACACACACACACACACACACACACACTTTCTCTGAAGCTGTATTCAGTCATCACAATGCATCTTTTGTTATTGGGTGTGAAGGCAACTATAAATGAGTTGTAATGACCACTTCCTCATTTAACATGCCAGCACAGTCTCAACAGGAGCCTCTCCATGTGGAGATTGCCTTGCCTAACAAAGCGAGTGATGAACACTAAATGCTGAGCAGCTCATATTCATCGGTAATCAGATGAGCTGTATTTCACAAGCAGTATGCAAATGACCAATGAGATTGCCTTATTAATCTTAATGTGTGTGTTGTCAACCACTACTTAGTCAAATGCTGGACAGTTTTAGATCTTCCCAGGCTTGAAAAGAGCATCTTTGAATGTAGCCAAAATAAAGTGGCCCATGCAAACCGACAGCATGTTTCATAACCGCTAATTAAATTCTAATGTGCCCAATAAATCATTCAACTTAAATGGATTTAGGGGAGTTTGAGTTACGTTATAAAACCACTTAGTCATTCACAGTGTTCGGATATAATTGCACACACTGGTGCTGTAATTTCCCTTTGGCTTCATCCTAGTGAAGAACAGAGTGTAACATGTCCCTGACCTAGGTACGTAATTGAAAACCTCCTCGAGGCCAGCACGCCCTGCTGAAATACCTGGTGAGACTATTGCCAATTGATCATGAGCCTGAGACAGTGTGTGTCCTCTCTCTTCCCTCTCAAATCTGTTTACCACGTTATATCTTTCTTCCTCCCTTGTCGTCCCTTCTACTCTCAGTACAGAGCCTTCTCAGCCTTGGATCTCTGCCTCTTACTGAGGTAGGGCCCGATCACACAGGAGGCGTTTTGAAGACTGAACGACGGAAGGTGCACTGTGCTGCACACTGCTGCTTTTTTGTTGTGTGATGTTGTTGCTAGGCAACCACAGAAGAAGCTGATGATAAGCTGTCACTCAGCCATCTGTTGCTTATTGTGCCAGCTAGAGTAAGGTTAACGTGCTTTAGCTAAATTCTACAAGTACTATAAAGAATAAAACTTCATGATAAAAACTTACCAGGTATTTCGATTGCAGCTCTAATTTGCTGCCATGCTGCTGTTTTCTGTTCAGATCATGGTAACTCTGGTTTGTACAGCACTGGGTGATCCTTCATGTTTAGTGACGCAGGGCACCCTTCCGCTCTGAGCTGAACTATTTCAACTTGGGGCGTTCAAGGCACTTCCAAAAATACGAGGCACAAGAGCGGATAAACAAGGTGCCCAGCAATGCAAAAGCAGCACTAAAACAGCTTCACTCACATTGAAAGCAACTAGAAAAAGATGCTTTCTGTTGCAAAAAATGCATTCTGCATGATCGGGCCCTAAATGTACAGGCGTGTGAATGTGTGTGTGTGTACACGCGTAACTGAACACATTTCTTGGCTGACACATGGGCACACCCCATGTGTCATGTGCAATCTGCACGTGTGGTGCAATAATGACAAAACAGTAATAGCAGTATTGGGTTGCATTTACTTTGTTTATGCTCCGTTGGAAACCAGATTCACTGAGAATCAGGCAGGATTTTCCATTCGGTTGTGTACCTGTTGTCTAGTGCAATGTTGTGTGTGTGTGTGTGTGTGTGTGCATGCTTGGGGAGAGCGCTAGCCTCTAAAGAGAGACAGCCTGGCAGGAGAATCCAATATGCTGTCCCATAATGAAAGCTCTCTGGGGGGATCGCAATGCTGCTTAGCGGGCTTTGTACAGTCCATTCAATCAGAGGCTGCTGACATGCCGGGATTTAGAGGCAGCCCCCACCACCGGCCCTCTGAGAAATGAGAAAAAGAGATGGCGATGCCAAAAGAGTGGGAACAAGACAAAACAAGTTTCAGAGCTTTAGTTCTGTGCTCTGCCTTCTTTTTCATGTCATGAAGTGACTGTTTGATTACATCTGGCGATAGGATGTGCTCATCTGAAACTGCTGGGCGACCGGAGGAACCACCTGCTGTGGTGAAACAAATATGGTCTTGTCTATACAGAAGATTGTTCAACTTACTGTATCGCAGATTGATTGTTTGCCTCAAACCATAGTAACAACTGGTTCACTAACCTGTGACATGACAGCAAATGGATTGTGCAAAAATGCTTTATTGCTGGAGCAAGCAAAACTGCAGTTCTGACTCATAGCCAAATCTTAAACTTATATCTGTGGAACTGTTTACATCAGCACATATTAAAATAACGGCACATGAAAACCTGTCCACAGTCGGAGCCGCTGAGATTTTTGCTGTGCTGTCGAGGTGTTGTGGTGAAGATTGATGCACTGTCAAATCGAGCCTTCACTTTTATTTGCCGAGAAGCGCCAGTCGATCGGTTCACCTAAAGCCATTTAAGATCATTTACATTCAACTGTGCCGATCATCCCTCATATCAGGTAAAAAATCCATACACTTTGTCAAGGGGGGTCGGCGTGCGAAAGCGAGAGGCGCGGCAGTGACGGATTGTTTCGATCACACTCTATTACCATCTTAAGGCAAGTGATTTGACTTTGCATGGGGCAAAGGCTCCGGGATGCAGATCTCGTTATTGGATTTCCCATGATAATGCCATAAAATGTCATCAGCGGGAAAAGAGACACATCTATCATGCACGAGCGAGTGTCAGAAGTAATGACACTTTATTATTTGTGCTCCTGTGTGTTAGATTTTCCTCCAAGTGTGCGCGTTTATGTGTGTGTGCGTGTGAGGGTTTTAATGTGGAAAAACGCTGGGCTGAAGCGTAGGGGTTGTGGTGGCGGGAACGGGGGCTTGGCTGCTCAGTCAGGACAGAGCCGGAGTCCTCGCTCTTTCTGACCCGAAGGCATAGTCTGCTGGATGGGGATGGATGTCTCCAGCCTGGCTTCATGCGGGCAAGATGAAGATGTCATGCTGTGATTACAGGCAAGAGAGCACTCACAAGAGCAAGGCTGAACTACTTGAAAAAGGGCTGACATTTGAAATAAGGAGGTTTAAAAGTCCCTCACAATTACAGAGGTTGAAGTGAAAGTAGCGGTGAATCCCATCAGGAGGGGATGAGAGATGGCCGACCTGAAGTCAAGCAACATTCAAAAGAAACGTCCAATGACTTTTGAACCCACAAAAGTAAGCAAATACCATATCTAAATATTGTATTGATCTTTATTCATATTAAATTAAAAATATAGTTTTGACAGATTCATGTAACAAAACAGAGGGGAAAAAGTATTTAAATGCTATAGCCTTGGGAATGGGTCAATTAACTGCGCTTGAAAGCGCTTGAAACTGGTTATGTTCAACAAGGTATGGTCAGGGTCTTCAAAACCTGGATCTCAATCTCTCTGGTACAGAGAAACTCTCATGATAACCTCACAATAACAGATTATATTCTTTTATTCCAAACTTGAATATTCCTTTAAAGAACTAAACCAACTTTTTGGGAGTTTGGCCCGTTGGTCACCGTACCCAATATGTGACGACACGATTGGTACCAAAATCATCTCTCTGTCTCCAGTAGATGGTTCTGTCCAGTGGGCATGCTAACTTTAGCATACAGTATGTTAAGTAACTGTAGGTGATAAGAATCATTCAAAGTATGGACATAAACCTTAATAATCCAAAGATGGTATTTGTTTTATTCTGTACCCGTAAATTCTTCTAAAACTTATGAAAACAATCTGTTTTTTCATTAGTGAAATCCATTATGAATCAGCAGTGCAATTTTTTTTGTCAAGTTTACCTATTCCTTGTATTAGCCTGGCAGGTTTAGACACTTTTCATTAAAATTAACTATCCTGCCTTAAAGCTACTACAAGTTCTCATTTTCTCACTTTTAGGATAATGCTAATCACCTATGCATACTGTACGCTAAAGCCTTAGCATGTAGCTAACTGAGCGATCTGCTGGAGACAGAGATGATTTTGGTGCCCCCGTTTAACAAGATTCTGCCCCAGGGACACATGGGAAGATTATTGTTGTTGATGTAGTACTGAACTGTAGTATTGGCTACACTGCACATGGAGAGATAATAGGGTGAGAGTGAACTGAATTGTGAAAGTGGATTACAGTGGTCATTCTTCAACTGGGATCATTCTTAGTGAATTACATTATAAGGAAATTAAACTATTCCTTGTTTTGCTGAGGACCCCCTGGAACTCCCTCAAGTATCCCTGTGGGTCCTCAGACCCCACTTTGAGAACCAGTGGGGTAAGGTGACCAATGGGACGAACTCCCAAAAAGTTGGTGTGGTCTTTTACGTCCTGATCAATCCAATGTATACCTAACCAGTGTATACAAGCAAATATCAGTGCTTCAAAGGATTAATCAATCCAACCCAAGCCAAAAGGTGTTTGAGTTTGTTCCTCACAGCATCACCAGAGAGTCTGACATGACATTGCTACACTAGTCAATCAGTATTACCCCGAATGGACGAATGGTTGTCATTATCATCTGAGAGGAAACAATGATTGAGCTCCGTGCAAATGGAAATATAAATACCCAAGGCCAAAAATACTATAGGTCCACAAACCTCAGGGTGTAAAGAAACAGTTACAGATTAATAACATAGGTTAGGTATGGAGAGAGTGAGAGAGAAAGAGGATGAAAGAATATTCATTAGTATTGCAACAGCGTCTCAAGTCTGTACAAAATCTAAAAAAAAGAAAAATGTCAGGTGGAGTGGATAATACTGAGAGAAGCATGTAGGGGAGGGAGGGTATAATACACCCAATTAAGAAGAAAAGCACCTCTAAAAAGTGAGCAAGAGCAGAGGCTGAAACACAAAGTCCACCAAGATGTGCTGAAAACACAATCACAAGGAAAACAATGGGGTGGGGTGTGACTAGAAACCCTGCAAGCGTTTTTAAAATCAGAATTCACTCTTCAAATTACATTTACAGAATATATATTTATATACATACAGAAATAATAATCCTGCAAAAAAAAACAAAAAAAACTGAGAAGACGCAATAATATTCAACCAAAAAATATAATAAAATGCAATGATATGTAAGGGAGGAGAAATCAAAACAAATAAAAACAATCTTCAGCTGGAAAAAGAAGCATCATTGTCTTTATGTATTTACAAATGCACCCGGCCACCTCTTCCACTACCTATAAAAATACTATTCACATTTTTTTCTGTTGGTGGACAATGGTAGAACTGTTGAGAACAACCCACTATTTGAATGTTTGTGTCATTTGGTAAAAAGAAAAATCCTAATTCCTTTAGTGTTATTCCATCATTTCAATACAATGTAAACTGTGCTTACTCAACCGCTGTCATCCCCCCCAGTTATCATGGCATTGTAGGATATACAGATACAAACCAGTGTAAAATCAGAGTATTACAAAAGTAGAGTATGTAATGGTAAATATTGTTTGTCAGCTGCTTTATGTGTCTTCGTTTAAACAACGGGATTTGTTGCTTGGTGCACTGAACAAAGCTAGATCGAGCTGTGTAAGTAATAGTGAAGTACTCTGCAATGTGTAGTGTGTTTATCCAGTACAGCAAGACCATTTAGACCACAGGCACACTGAATTTACTTCAATACCATAACTATGGACAATGTTCTCATGAATCAATAATCATAGCATAGAAAATAGACAGAAATAGAACCCACATTGTAAATATAGTCATTGCTTTAAAGTTGACTAGGGAGCAACAGAGACATAGGATGTGATGAACAAAGCCTTCAAACTGCGTCTCGTTGCCACAATGAGACCCCGAAGAGCAGAAACGAGAGTAGAAACAATGTTATAAACACCATTTACAATACTCATGATAACACCTGTTTAAAATACACCAAACCCCCAAAACACAAAAAAGTAGATGCACCAAATAAATATGACTGTAAGGCCGATTTACTGGGTGAGCAGTGTTGAGAGGGAGTTATTGTGCTCCTTTAAATATCTTAACTTGCCCGAAGTGACCTTTGAACAACAGTAGTCAAATAACTCAAAGATTAAAAAAACAAAGAAAAAAGAAAAAGATGTTTTCACATGAAACTATGGCTCATGTTTACACTTGACCACAGTCATTTTTCCATTTCCAGATTGTTTTGGTCTTTGTTCGTGTTCACTCCTCTTATAGCTGCTTTTAGTTTTTCCACTGCTCCAGCTGCAGAACAGTGTTTGCTACATACATTTCTATAGTCACCTCTGAGGAGAAAGAAAGAATGGCAATCAATTCTGGTCTCCTCTGCCAGTTACAGTGCACCTACACTTCCTCTAGCTTTTGTAACATTGACGCATTGGTCTGGTAACATTTCTGGAATGCTAATACCCTAGCTTTGACCTCGCTGCAGGATTACAACCTATTGCCTGTCGTTCGGTGTTTCTCAGCCCATGTGCTGGGTGAGATGTCAGGCGACATGATTTCCCCACAGAACAGCAAGGGGAAAGAGGGCTATAGTGGATGAATTAGCATTGTAAAAGCTAAAAGCCCCTTGTGATGCTTGCTGGCTGGGATAGTGCCAGCAGTTTTCCTCCTCCAGATAGATTGGCTTTATTTTCCCATAGAGATCCATTACGAAACCTTTCAGTGACTCTCCACCGCTGTCATTGCACTTACACACATGGCCATACAGTAGTCTGCCAGCACTACCACTAATACCTTATGGGTGATGGTAAAAATAGACTTATATAACTAACTTTCAAAACTAGAAACATAGAGAGGACACTTTCATTGCACACATTTACACATGGTGGGTATACGTAAGTGTTAGCTCAAACTAGTAAATCTTAAATCAGGAGAGGAATCAAGATCTCAGAAAGTGTGAGAGAACGTTGCAGATCTGGCACAGCCAAACTAGCATCTCAAAAATCAGCGTAGTAACAGGGCAGCGCCAATTCCAAACACATCAATGATACTATACACACAGTGTTGGCCTCAGACGTGAGGAATAGTCAGTGGGATTTGAACCCTGCCCCCCCCCACAAAAAAAAGAATCCAAAAAAACGTGTGATATCCCACTAAGCTCAACGCAAACACCCACGATGCAGATAAACTTGTCGGGTTTCAACCTAACTCTCCTTGTATGTATCCAAAAATTTACATTTATATTATACATTGCAGTAGTGCGTCTACTGCCGTATCATGGAGTAGTCAGTAAACAACCTTCCATTATAGTTTTGTTTATTTCAGTAGGTTTAATATTCTTCTACGCTGTAGCATCATTCACTAACACTCTAGTGCCTCAGCTGGAGCTCGATTGGCTGATAATTATTTCCCATAAAGCCTGAGAGGGGGAGATAAACACTGCGCCGGGGAAACATCTGTGTTTGGTCTCGACACTAAATCATCAGCACTGCCTGTCCAAACCTTCCCCCTGCCTGGCATTTTCAATGAAGAGGCACAGAGTTGTGTAACAGTGGTTGTGTATTGGTATAGTTATGTCAGCAGTGAGACACACACAGGCATTAGTCGGTCTTCAACTTTCACCGTCGACTATTATCATCTTCATTACAATGCTCAGTGTGGGGATACTCCTTTATTGGTCAAACACATAGTGGAACAGATACTATGAGGCCACGATGCAGCGGATACTATTGCCTGTCCTAAATTATAGTGGCGACACGATGAAACAGAACGAGTGAACGGCCCTTCTGAGCGAGAATAACAGTGAAGTCATTTGGCTGTGCCAGAGCATTAAGTGCTATCAAATAATCAACCCCGGCCTAAAATAGGCTTCAAAGTCATTCCACAACAGATGCCGGTGCTCTCCATTAGCAGCGGAGCCCACTGTGGCATCTGGCAGTATTGTACAAGTACAGAGAGCTAGCCATCCATGGATTCAGTGATTACTTGTAGCGTCTCACTATTATTGTCAAACACAAATACAAAAGAAAGTGTCTTGTGATCTTGTAGTGCTCCATGGTGAAAGTGTGGAGGAGGCCTCCTCAGAAAGTTTTGGCACTGTCTCACCCCCCAACCCCCCCACCCGCCCCGAGGTCAAGACCAACCATTCAGGAGAGAGAGAGATGTGGAGGAGAGGCAAGACTTTTGGAGGAGAGAGAAAGTCTTTTAGTCGTGACTAATTTGGTTCAGTGTTCATTTTTTTTTTTTTTTGTTGTTTTGATGACATGGAATTATATAAACACAGAATGAGAAAAAACATTTGCCCACATCTGGTGATGCACTTTTTAACATCCCCAGAAACAGCCCAGTCCACAGAGCATATCATCAGGATTGTGTCAGTTTGGTTGCCATGTAATTGGCTTATTTCCAGCTCAGCCAGAGTTCGCCATGCCTCTGTGCTCTCCGCGATGCTCTTTCACGGCTGGGTATGTACTGTTCGTCCTTGTCCTGACCCTTCATTAATACCATAGCCGGATCCAGTGTAAGACAAGATCAACAGATCCTTGATCCCTGAAAAAACGAAACTCGAATACTCCTATCCAGAACCTAGAGTCGCCCCTTTTCTCCATCTTCTGATCCATACGACCTGCACCATCATATTCCTTAAATCATCTTGTCCAGTCCCAGACATGGTTCCCATTGAAACATCATTCCTAGTACTCCTGTTACCATTGGTTATATCACAGTCTCAGTTTCTACGGTTGCTTGGTAAGTCTCTACAACGCCGCATACAGCAATTTAAAATGTGTATTTGACGGTGATATTGAACTGGTGTTGTGCTGGCTCCGAGGATTATATTGGTGTGGAAGGAGGGGAGCAGGAGGGACGGGGATGAGGTGAAGGGGTCCTCTTCTGAGCAATCAACCTTTTAAATCCTGCGCCAGCCACGCCAATAATCTGTCCGATGCATTCCGCCAGGTACGGCGGCGTGATATCACAGCTTTCCATAAAACTGTGGTGACATTTGCTTTCCTGCTGGCCCCTCCTCTGCGCTGCGCCGCTGCCTGGCGTTATCGCCGCTGCTCCGTCTTTCAGCACAAGGTCAATCAAGCCCCTCCTCCATAATATTATTCAAACGGCAGCATCTTTATCTGTTGGTGCGTGTGTGTGAGTGTGTGTGTGTATTTATCTATATTGAATTAGTGTATGGTTATTATTATTGGTGTGTCAAAGCTGCGGGCATGGCTGACTCGGGCGCTCCAAGTGAACATATTTTGGATATGATATGAGGTGTGTGATGAATTTGAATTCCATTACCGGCGCAGCGAGAGGCTTGAAGCATGTGCACATCAAAGAAGCAAGTGGACAGGAACGCATGCCACAAACGCGAGCACAGCTGGGCTGCAGGTTGCCGGTAAGTCACGACACAACTCCATGTGGGGGCGTGTGTGTCCACCTATGCGTTTGATAGGCTGCACACCAACAACAGCTATGTGTGCACATTGCAATGGTGTATATTTAGCTAGGTGGATAATGCGCTAGAAGAGCATAATGGACTGTAAATGATGGGCCTAAAAACTAAAACAGTCGCAACTTATGTAAGGTCATGGCAAAAAGATAACAGCGGCGTCCTGTATTCAACTCAGATGTGATGTCGATCCATAATTAATAAGCTGAAATATGAACTCTGGATGCTCAATCATCCATTCTTTGGGCTTATCTCAGTTTATTTCTTCTATTCCTTTTATTACATGCCTCATCATTGTGTCATTTCTGGGACTAGCTGGTGACGATGATGGCAGGACCGTTTGATCCAAGAGAGGACAAAGTCTTATGAGATCTTCCTGCCTTAAGGGGTCCTGGCCAAAGAAGGAGCCAAGGGAGACGGTTTGAGTGACAAGTGAGACTATCAATGGCTGTTATTGTAATCCTGTGCGGAAGAGGCAGAAAAGGTAGAGAGAGAATGAGACAGAATGAGAGCGAGAAGAGGGGAGTGTCCAGGGCTGGTGTAAGGGGAACCATGGTTGATAAATACTGCACGGGACTGAGAGGACTGTCCAAGGTCCATTCATCTCCACCTCCATCCCTCTATCCACCCTCCATCGCTCCACCGGTGGGCCACTACACCACAGTGTTCCTCTGTCTGTATGGAGGGGGTGGCAGCACATTGCCGGCTTTCATAGCAAACTCGGACAAGTATTCCTGGTTTTCGGCCACGGCGGGTCGAATGCGTCCATTCTGCCGGTAGAAGAAGCGCGTGCTGCAGTCCTGCAGGTACTCGGGGTTGTGCAGCGAGGCCTTGGGGGGGAGACTGTGCTGCCAATATTCAGGATTGTCAAAGGTGGCCTTCTTGCCTTTCTTATCCACCATGATGGTGCCGCCGGTGATGCCCGAATGCAGGGCGTGCCCCGAATGCCCGGGATGCAGGGTGTGCGACGGATACGACGGGTGGGCCGGGTGGCCGGGGGGCACCACGTACCCAGAGGTGGAGATGGTGTGGGCCGACGTCGACGGGTTGACCGCCTGGGACGCCGACTGGGAGGCAGAGGGCCCGGGGCCGGAGATGGAGACCGCCCCGGCCAATCCGTTCTTCTCCCCGGGGTTGTGGAAGGTGTTGAGGTACAGTGGCTCGTTGATGTACTCGTCCTCCGCCCGGCCAGACTGGCTGCTGGGGGCGGCGGCGGCTCCGACCATGTGAGAGGCGTGGTAACCCGCTCCGTCAATCACTGCATGGGCGTCGCCATTCCTGCGACGCGTGACGAAGGGGTTTTCCTCCACTGGGTTGAGATAGTCTGCGGAGGAAAGGGGGATTAGTAAGATTACCACCAGACCATGTGAACACAGTCTCAGTAATTTTTTGCCATTTGTCTCCCTTTGTCTCTGGTGTAGGTGATGCACATTAAAAGAAGACAGAATGAAGAAACCTTTGCTATCTGTGGAGGCCATACACCTCATAGTATTGTATGGCATTGTAGAGAATAAAAAGTCATGTTAGAAGACCAAAATAACGCTTATGAAGTCTGCAGTTCAGTAACCTCTGAGAAGTTAACATTGTCTGTCAAAATGTAAAATGAATACAAATTATTATATTCTATTGTATTCTATTCCTTTCCTTCCATGGACACATTCAATATCTTGATGGGCATATGATCAACAAGTGGTACCTGAGTTGTTCTTGTCCCTCATGGCAGTCATGTATCCATCCTGGTCCTGATCTCCTTTTGCTCCTCGTTCCCCCAAAAGGCCGGTGGGGTCGGCACTGTAACGCTGTCCACTACTGTCCTCCCCTCCACCAGAACCTGGAGAAGCAAGAATTAGATACAACTAACTTGGTAGCATAACAAAATGTGTTTTCATTATTTTGTCATGTGCCTGTAGTTTGTTTAATCTAAGTGAAACAGGCAAGCATAACATACATAAAAGAGGTTTATGTGATTTTGGTGAGGTCTAAGTGTGTGTGCGCCTTCACCAACTAAAGCCATGAAAATAGCACAGAACGTGTCTGAGTAGGCAAAGGCGCAAGTATAATTTTTTATACTAAAATTGGACTGCAGTACACGATTTATATTGACACTCTCCTCTAGTGCGCTCCTCCTCCCATTTGGGCGCAAACGATGTCATGGGGAGCTATGAAATTACCGGATGAGCGTAGGTGGGGAAAAAAAACACCTCACTTTCCACAAGTCTTGGAAATCACTCTTTTTGACTCCTAGCCATTTAATAATCTGCTCTACCTTGTCCTGCAGCGAGGGCTGAGGCTGCTCCGTGGCTGCCTGGCCGTGGGGAGGCCTGTTTCCTCAAGGTGCCGTTGCAGCGGGAGTCCTCCTGGGAGCCGCCGCCGCTCTGCCCCCCGGTGGCCAGGTCCTGCGAGGGCAGGCAGCCTCCCGTCACGGCCGAAACAGAAACCACTCTGGGCAGAGTGGCCAGCATGTCTTCCATGCTGAAACTGGGATCCTGGTAACCAAACTGGTTCTGGGTAAAAGGAGAGGGAAGGAGAGGGTTTAGTAAGGGAGGGGATGGGGGCACTTATGTTAGCCTGCATAGCAGGGGTGTCAGTTCACTAAACCACCAGGCTATGGCAAAATTCCTGCATTTAATGTCCTTTGCCACCAAAACTTCCAAACCTTCTTATATCAACTACATTTCTCTGGACAAAATGAAGAAATGACTGATGACTGACCAGATATTATTATATGGTCAATATGATAAATTATTAGATGTTACCAAAGTATCAGCTTTGCGGAAACATTGGTCCTGAATGCTTCCTTTTTTTTTAGATATGGCATCCAAATGGATTTCTGCCGATATTTGCTAGAAAATCTGAACTCACCCATGCTGAGGTATAATGGCAAATGTACTGTATGTATATGCACTGTATATGTGCACATGCATATGTGTACACTATGTGCAAGTATGTGTATATGCATGTGCATATGTAAGCTGTGAAATCATGACTGATAATGGCCTACTGCCTTTGTCTTTTCTCCTGCTCTCCCCCGGATGATTGAAGAATTTAAAAAAAGGAACATACAGGCTACTTTATGAGTGCAGACCATTTGGTTCATGTACCAGTTCTGAGCGGAGGTGACTTGTTACCCTTGTGAAGTCTGTTACCATGCAGCGATACATTGTAAAATAAAGATGTACATCATGTACAAAATCAACAATTGAAGTTCCTTGTGCCATTGTTTTCCCGTCACATTCAAATGTGACGGACTGGGGAGACGAACAGCAGAGCCAAGCAGTAATATGCCAGCATGACTGCCGAGGGGATGCGGTGGTTTTTAATTAAAAGGCTCAGTGTAGAGAAGTCTTAAAGTAGCCATATCTCCCTTGTCCTGCTGTGTGCATTTGTGTCTACACTCTTAACAAAAAGGGAGCTTTTTAGAACCACACTGGGTTCTTCAGTTTTTCATTTGTACAAATCAGAGGGTTGTTTGAGTCATTAGAGTTCCATATAGAGGGTGTCGGAAAAGTCTGGAATCATAAGTAACACCACATATTGTTTCTTGTTGCACTTTCTTTAGTTGTCAGGATGGCCAATTGATCTAAAGGCATTATGATAAGATTCATACTGTCATATTGGGTTTCAGGGGAGCGTTTTAGTGTCCCATGGTCTGTTCAGAGGCTTTCCCACCCTGAAGAACAATATTCTGGGGGAAATATTGAATGCTTTTAATTTAAGGTCAAAAGGTACTGAATATTGGCACAAAATATCAGCTATTGGCAGCTTTAAGTACCCACATCGGTCAAACCCTGCTTTGTACAATAGCTGAGCCCTATTTGACCCTATAAAGAAGCCTTTGAGAATGCACGGAACGTCCCAAACCAGCAGGATTAGAAGAACTTTTTAGGGCCACACTGTGTTCTTTCTTTCTTTTAGTTTATTTTTCAATTATTTTAACAAATGAGAGGTTTGTTTTTGTTGAGTCATTACAGTTCCACTAGCCGAACGAAAGAAACCTTCTTTTTCTGTGTTTAACTGGGTCATTCTGTCTCAGTCTATCAGTCCGTCTGTCTAATTCTTTCCCTCATTGCGGTGGTCTGTAGATGTGCAGTCGGTATTCACAGTAGAAATGCCAGAGCTCACGCTGCATCCCCACTTGCCCTGGAACTATATCCACTAAATCACACTCTCTCAATCTTCACTTACTCCTCCTCTTCCCCCTCCCTGTCTCCCTCTTCTCAGCCTTAAAAGAAAAAGCACTCACAAACCTGCTTGTGAATTCTTAAGTTGCTGCTGTGTTTTTGAGTTTGTTTTTGTCTTTTGTCTCTGGAATTGAATTTCTGTGTCTGCCTAGTTCCACTCTGCATGTCTGTGTGTGTGTGTGTGTGTGTGTGTGTGTGTGTGTGTGTGTGTGTTGTATTTCTGCCCTCATGAGGATAAAAGATGAAGAAAATCCTCTAAAGTGAGGTCCTCACTTCTGCAAGGGGTAAATTTAGGTTTAGGTCTTGTGTTTAGAGTTGGGATTGGGATTAGGTTTAGGCTAAAGTGAGGGTTGAAGTTAGTTTAGGATTGGGTTTGGGTTTAGGGCTAAAACTAAAATTAGGATTACGTTTAGGTTAGGGTAAGAGTTAATGTTCGGCATGTAGTGGTGAAGGTTGGAGTTAAAGTTGGGGGTTAGGGAATGAATACAGTCAATGGAAGGTCTAAGTATAGAGACACAAACGTGTGTGTGTGTGTGCACGTGCATGTATTCACCCACGGTCATGGAAAAAGTTTTGTTTAGCTATGCTATACTACTATGCAAGTGTAGAGTGTATTTGTGTAAATATCGTATTGTGCTGTGTACAATAATTGAGTTCATTACAACCATCTACATGATTTATGTGTCCATTGGAGTGTAATTAATCCAATTAAAACAGAACCCACCCTAATGAGAAAGTCCAAAAAACAGTGGAGGATGAATTTTGAAATATTATACAAATAAATCATCTTTCATTTCTTTGAGAGGTTTCTTTTTTTTTTTTTTTCTTATTTTGCCTGCCAAACCCTCTAAAATGCACCAAACCGAGCTGGGGAAGGATTGATGTCTCTCATTGGCATTCACGGGGCATTTTTATCCTGCCTAGCTGGCTTTTCAGACACAAACACGAGGAGGATGTTGGAATACGAAATGGCTGACGTGCCTGGCTGTTCGACAGGTTGTGTGATGGAACAAAGTCCAAAGACAGTGGAGGGGCGTTTGAATAGTCAAACTGTTGAAGTAGCGAGGGAACTGGCTGGAAACCCCCATTTGAAGAAGGCAATTAGGCCGTTTCACAACAAAGAAAGACCAAGGAAAAAGTGTGCGTCAGAGATGGAAAGACAGAGCGAGAGGACGACGAGAATGAAAGTGCGGGAGAGCTGCGTGAGGTCTGTTTTCAGATCCTGGTCTTCTGTGCTTGAGCAGCCTGCAGTATACAGTGAGCTAATGCCCCCCCCCCCTTAAATAAAATGCCATTACAGCTTCACACAAACCCACATCCCTTTAGAGAACATCTAAACGATCTGAATAAGTACTTTGCCTTTTAATGGGCCCGCTCGCAGTCGAGTTACGTCTCCAGTGCCAGTTACCCTGCTGCTGCAATCTAAGAAATGGTGACCAATTTCAGAACAACAGATGAGTCCATCTAAAAAGGGAAATAACCCACCAAATTATAATGTGCTCCAAAAAAACTACTTATTTACCAACAGGCCTGGCCAAAACAGAAGGTGAATACTTGAAATAACACAAGGGCAGAGGCCCTTGTGTTATTTGGTTCATGCCCTTGGTGCATCTTGCATGCAAGTGATATGCACACTTCTTAGGCTGTCTGAGTACCTGCCATGATGCCCGCCATCCAGCGAGAAAAGGGCTGCTCAAGTATTTGAAAGTGTGCTAAAATATACTGGTGCGGTCTCACTTGACTGCAAAGTTTTGGTCTTTTTCCTTTTTAAATTGAAAGTTTTCATGGTCATTTAGGCAGTGAGGGAGTGAGAACCTATTATAAATGAGTACTTTTTGCAGATCCATGTTTTTTGTTCAACTGTGATAAACAGTAGTCCACCAATATTTGAAGTCAAAGAAGGTTATAGTTTGAAATGCAGAACATTGATCAACTCCAGGTCCAATATGGTCCCCCCAGGAATAACTTTTTCAGGTATTTACAGATCAGGGACTATGTGAGGAAATATTTTCCCAATCTTGAGAAAACGCAACCTACTTGGTTTGATGATATTTTAAAGGTGGGGGGCAGGGAAAACCACCTAATTTCTCGAATCTATAAACCAATGTTAGATATGTGTTCTCCTACTATGGGAAAAATTAAAGTACTTTGGGAGCAGGAACTGGGACTGAATATTGAGGATGAGCTTTGGAAAGGCGCATTAGTGAACATACACGAATGCTCAGCTAACACTAGACTCTGCCTTATTCAATTTAAGATTATTCACAGACTACACTATACCAAGGCAAGGCTTCACAAAATGTTTTCAGATGTTTCCCCGCTGTGCGATAAATGTCTTATTGAGGAAGCCACTCTTCTCCACAGCTATGTCCTATGTCCTAAACTGACCCCTTTCTGGACTATGTATTTAGAACCTTATCAGATACAAGTAGTATTGAAACCTGACCCACTTTTGATTGCGCTCGGAGTATCTACTGACCTGTCCACTCTGCCGAGGTGCCAACACCAACTGCTGTCTTATGCCCTTATTATAGCAATGAAATTGGTTTTAAAGTTTTGGAAAAGAAAGGAGGTCCCGTCCGCTAAAATGTGGCTGGAAGAAATGACAAGGCTTTCTCACCTTGAGAGACTAAGATTTGCTCTGGCAGAGAGACTTGGTCAGTTTGATAAGACTTGGCATCCTCTTCTCTGTTATCTTGACACCGCAACTTGACCAGACTTGTAACGCTTCCTTATTAGAGTGAGGGGTTTAGGGGTAGCCTCTTCAGTAGATGTGCTCCTTAATTTGTGTTGCTTTGTTTTCCTTGTTCGGGCCTGCATGCTCGTTTCTATTTTTGTTTATGTATGTTGCAAAATAAAAAATAAAAAACATTTGAACTACAAATGCAGAACATTGACAGGGAATAGAACCCGGGTTATGTATTTATGAGGCCCTCTCGAAGTAGGAGTACAGAGCTAAGGTCAGGCACCAGCTATCCTCAACCACCTCAATTGTATCTGAAAGCTTAAAACAATGGTTGCCAGATCAGCGATTCTACAATCAGAAACTTGATACGGATGCAGTGAATTAAATTACACGGCTCAGTGAGTCCCACTGGAGCACATACTGTATCAGCATGTTGCAAAACTGGTTAGATACGTTTCTCTTCCCTTGTTTTGTGGTATGTTGAGGAATAACACAGACAAATGCAAAATGCACAGTGGGATTTGAAATGACTGTGACTAGATTTCAGGCATGACCGAATGGTGATCTTCCTGAGGAGAGGAAAAAAACAGTTGGAATCGTTTTTTTTTAATTGTTTTTTTGCATTTCAAGCTGAATGCAGGTCCACTTAGCCTGCCGTTTCTTTGTTTGTGGTTGAATGAAACACAACTTGGAACATGGCAGAGCAATAAATGCTGACGTACTTTGAGAGCGCAGTTGCCACGTAATTCTCTCCCCCAGTTGGGTGTTGGGGAGAAGAAAAGAAGGCGATAGATTTTCAAGAACGTTCACAAAGGAAATTACCGAATGTTTCAATGTGCTAATGCTAGGCAAACACAATAAGAAGGGAAATTGCAGCAAAGCAAAGATGGAGCATGTCACTGCGTATACAGCACATATAATTACATCTTGTATAAGTACATGTATGATGATGGTGCCTCAATTTATCACTCTGAGCGCTCAAAAAATCAATATTTGAAAAGTCAGTAAGGGTCAGTTCAGAGAGAATTGAATTTTCATGGAGAGTGTTACAAGTAAAAACATTAGTGAGACCAAAGTGAGACTGTCAATAATACACAAAATAGAATAAACAATAAACATGGTTATATCATTACTGGGGAGATAGAAATTGACATGTTACGATGCAAAATGTCAAGAGAGATAACCGCAACAAGAACATTTGGGTAAAACATTGAGAACAGCACACATGGGGGAAAAATATGTTGGAACAGCTTAAAATATTTGTATAAATATTTGTTTATTTAAGGTGCCCTGGATTTTTCATTCCAGACATCTACACTGCCTCAAAAAGCAGACTAATCACTTTCAGGAAGATAAATCTACACTATCTTCCTCTCATGTTTTTTCCTGAAGTATTCAGCATCAATATTTGTATATTTTTCTGATAACGGCTCGTTACAGCATTAGAGACCGCCCTGTAACCAGAAAGTCACAGGTCCGAGGTATAAATAGAAGAAGAGCATGAGCAGTGATAGCCACGATGGCTGAACAGACAAAGAAAAGAGAAACTCAAACTTCATCAACAGAAAATCCAAGGAAAAAGACGTCACAGTACTGGACACACTGTTTGATTGACAGGTGATCTCTGGGAAGAGCAGTGCAGAAACACCACAGCAATGAGCGCTGAGCACCAAAGACGGAGACAAGATAAAAAGGGAAAAAAAAACTAAGATCACGATTACCACCATGAACCTGCACTAGGCAATAGTTTTATGTAAAATATTGTCTTTTCAGCCTAAATCCTAAAGTGGGGCTGCAGTAGAGAAGATCGTCCCATCCTGCTAATTAAGACCCCGTAGATTTGCCCTGTTTACCCAAATGAAATTCTGATGTAAGATATGGGCACTGGTGGGAAATTCTCTCCATGCAAGACGTGACCGATGGAAACTTAAGAGTGAACTAAAAACCGTCTCATAAACAGCAGTGAGTGAGAAGAAATTTAGGTCCAAGAAATGACGTTACATCATCCAATCCAGTTACCTCTTGCAGCCACTTGGTGCCGCCAGTGTGCAAAATTGTTCTAAAATAATTCCTGAAACTAAAACGGTAAAAATCCATACCCTGCTGGAGTCCATGCGTGTGCGGGGCGTGTAAGCCAGCGGTGGGATGTTGAAGCCGTGGGGCACCAGGTACTCCTCAGCATCCATCAGGTCCTCCAGCTCCTCCTCGTCCAGGAGGCTCTGGAAGAACTTGCTGTCGTTGGGGCTGGGCAGCTTCATGCGGTCGTCACCCTGAGAAAAGGCGTGTGTAGGGAGGTGTGTGTGTGTGGAAGGGGGGGGGGGGGGGGGAGTTTGGGGAGGTGAAACACAGACATGCACAAATGGTACACTTGTTATTCTCTTGCTATTCTCTAGCAAAGTCCTTGGAAAGGTTCTGGTGTCGGATAGGAATTGTAAAAAGACTTGTGGCAATTAGAAAAATGAACTCCTTTCAATGACTTTGAACACTGACTTCAGCTTGCCCAGAGTAAGATGTGTTTAGTTTTCACTTTTGGGAAACTTGGATTGACCTACCTGGATGACCAGGTATCGCTGGGGATCGCGGGCCATTCGACTGAACTCTGCAGCGAGCTCCTTGAACTTGGGCCGGCTGTCTGCATCAATCATCCAACCTGAAAAAAAGGTGAAAAGATTAGAGTTTGACCAATATGGGGTTTGGAACACTGATACAGATACTGATATTTTTGGACTAAAGCTGCACATAGATGTTCCAGTATTTTGTGCTGATACTCATTATCTTTAAATTTGACCATGTTTATGCTCAACTATTCCCCAGAATCAATTCAGGTTAAGGTATTCCCTTAGACCAGTGGTTCTCAACGTGGGGTCCGGGGACCACCAGGGGTCCTTGAGGGGGTTCCAGGGGGTCCCCAGCAAACTGATGAATTGTTAAACTTCAGCATTATTTAATTTACAAGAAGTTAACACAATAAGAAAATGTAGCAGAATGACTGCTTTGATCATAGTTTCTCTGTTATCTCTCTACCTACAATACAGATAGTCTTGGAATTCTGGACAAAATCATATTAAACAATAAACATATACTCAGATTTGGGTCCGAGAGAAAAAGTCTCATCAAATTGGGAGACTAAATGTGGACTAAATTAGGGGTCCCTGATATGAAAAAGATTGAGACTCACTGCCTTAGACAACCAGTGTAATATTAATCATTCATACACAAAATATGTAATCAATCAAACTGCATCATATCCATCAAATCAGAAGTGGATGAAATTGACTGGATGATATTTGAGTGCTAATAAAATGCCATATATCTGTCTAACCGTAGTTGAGATCAAATTGGTATAGACTCAGTAACTGGCTCATCATCCCAGTGTATCTTGTCAACAAACTTACATCCTGAGTGCTGCAAACAATCAAATAAACTTACATTTTGTTTTTGTTGTTGTTGTTGATCAAGAAATCTAAACGTTTTTTGTTCTGGAACAAACAATTCAGATTCCCTTTATTGTAATTACTGATTTTCCCCATCTAAAGATAAACACTGTTTCATCACCAGAGTGGCCATATGCAGCAATGCGCTCCTCTGCCAATTTCTCTACACACACTATTCACAATGCCAAAGCAATCATGTGATCTGGCCTTGAGAAGAACCTGTCTTGGCAGCCAGGTAAAAGAGAGAGAGACAGAGAGACGAAGAGGGAGAAAGAGAATGATGGCACAAGCGCACACACACACACACACACACACACACACACACACAGGATTTCATGTATAAAATGTTTTATCTTGATGCTTGGGCAATATTGCTCTCTACTTTCATGCCAATAATGCCCAGGTCACTGAACTGAAGTGAATAAGAGTGTATCACACACTGTATGTGCAGTACGTGTGTGTAAGCTTGTGTATGAGTTGTTTGTGTGTGTGTGGTTGTGTGTTAATCCAAAAGAAAGACAGATAACAGGCAGGTGACAGTGACCTCTCCTTGCTGCGTGTGTGTTTGCCATCGGAGGTTGGCACGGGTTCAGGGTGGCAGTGTGGGCCAAGGTGACAGCGAGGGCCAGAGGCTGCAGCTTGGAGACTAGAGGACAGGGCCAGGGTGGCGCTGGCACCGGCCCTCCGCCCTGGCAGCAGTAGCCAGAGGTTACGGCACCACCTGTGACCCTGGTGCCCGACAGCAGGGCGGCAGTGACCGGCCAACAGGACGGTCGCGGTCGTGGTGGGGGGGGTCACGTTAGCGACGGCCAGCCGGTGACATGAGTCGCTAATCTGCCTGCTACAGTAGCTCCTCCTAACCTCTATTATCTTTGAAGGTTTTGCTAATCCGAGTGTCCTCAGTGAGGACCTTTTCAGTAGCATTCACATTCTCAACACTACAAAGGCCAAACTGCCTGCAATTGATGGCTGTTTTGAATTTTAGAACTGAGATGTGTCTGCTTTCAAAACGTTCCTCCATGACATTTCCTAGACCCCCTTGTACAAACCAGTTATACTTTGTTATAATTTCAAAATCACACACAGAAAGAATAGTTATATTTACACCTTACTGGTGTTGAAAAGTATGTGCCTTTTTCAACACATCCATATGTCTAGTTTGGGAACACATTTTTGTTACTTTTCACCACAACACCTTCCAATAACTCATGTGGTGCCAATATGTGGAGTTGTTCTAGATTTTGGAACAGCCAATAGGAATCTCGACTGGAACAGCCAATATAGGAGCTCAAGCTATATTCTGGCCTGGGATCAGGCTGGGGTTAAAAGGTCTGTGATATACCTTGTTACCAGACTGAGATACTGTATTGTGCCTGTGGATGTCTGTGTCTGTGTGTGAGTATAGAGCGTTAGGCTGCACGTACATTTGACCATGACCATGTAGACGTCGATGGTGCAGATGGGCGGCTGAGGCAGACGCTCCCCTTTCTCCAGCAGATCCGGGATATCTCTGGTGGGAATCCCATCGTACGGCTTCCCTCCGAAAGTCATCAGCTCCCAGATGGTCACCCCTATAAAGAGGTGGAAAAGGAAAAGGAAGGGAGGAGAGATGAGATGAGGAACAAAGAAAATAAAAGATAAGAAAAGAAGACGAGAAGAGAGGGGAGGCAAGGAGAAGAGACAAGAAGAGGACAGAGGGGATAAGAGGAGAGGACGGGAGAGGAGACGAGCAGAACAAAAGAAAGGAGATGGAAAAAGACAAGAGAAGACGAGTTAAGAGAGGACAGAAGAAGAGTGGAGGGGAGGAGAAGAGGAGATGAGCTGACCAGAGTGTTGAAGGTCATCGCTCACTCTGAACTTTCTCAACTCCTCAGCGTTAATCACGTCGCTGTTAATGAGCTAATGAGCGGCGAGCAGAGTAAATGCATGGTATTAGACCGGAGTATAATAGCCCCCAGTCATGGAGGACCACTGGGGACGCTGGCCCACTAAAACATACTGATACTTTTAATCAAACACACACTATTCTCTTTGATATGACCCATCTTGCATATTAGCTTTGAAAATCACTTTCTTAATGACTTCGTTAAGAGCCACTGGTGCAGAGGGCTCAAAATGGCCCAAAAAATAAAATCATTGCGGACTGAAACCGCAAACTGTTATTTGAAATGTGGCAATGAAAATCTAATAAAACTGAGGAATAATGGAGGAGATTGGTCTCCAGTTCTGAATCTCGCTGACGTACTGTAGCTGTGGTTGACTTTGATATTAAAGGAGTAGATCATCCATTTTGCATTATTTTACAATGATTGTACTACGATTGCCATATCTTCAAAGTAGTTAAAGAAGTAGAAGAGAGAATCCCTCTGGTCCCATTCCTCAGCGTTGCGGCAACAATTAGCTTCCTTCGCTCCATAAGCTGACACACCACCCCGGCAAGTATTCTGCTGCACCCACGTTTGCACCCATCTATGTCTCACCTGTCTCAAGAAATCCTCCTTTAACCCGTCTCCCTCCCCCCACTTTATCTGCATCTCACAATCCTGGCTGAAGTGGTTTTAACATGGGAAATCAATAAAAGGAACACAGCCTTCAAATCTCCCTGGTCAATCTGTTTCCGTGAAAAGATTGTGGCCCTAATGTTTTTTGTCCTCTTCATGGAGAGTTTCGGGCTTACCGTAACTCCACACGTCACTCTGGTGAGTAAACTTCCTGTAGTGGATGCACTCCAGGGCCATCCACTTGATGGGCATCTGCCAGGGAAGAGGCACAGTACATCAGCATCGCACACATTCCACATCCACTGTATTTGTCTTACTTATTTGAGTTGTGTTCATATGGAAATGGAAGACTGATTACAGGAGTTTTGGGATCAGACTAAAAACTTGTATAGCCTGTTGGCGAGGCGTCGGCATAAAGTCAAGTGATTTGGCGGGCAGCCTGTGTAAGCCATCTTAGACGGGAGAACGACAGAACAAAGGAAAACAAGGCTTGATGAAAGAGAAGCCTTTATATCCCCCTAGACAAACACACAGACACACACACACAGGGCACCGGCTGTATTGGATGTGAAAGGTGGGGCGGATGTCAGGACGTCCTGGGATGCAGCTTAACACTGTGATTGGATTTGGAGGCCAATCCTATTGATCACAGTCATAGTGGTCGGGATGCGTGTTGGGGGGGGGATGCCACTAGGCTGGAGTGTGTCTGTCTTTCACTCGGCAGAGGGGAGAACACCACACTCCTCAGCACTGACACAAACTGCGATGGACGCACTGGGCGGGGCCGAGGCGAGATGGGATAGAGAGAAGATGAAATCGGCTTTTCTCAAGACAGAGGGTATAAAAACAAAATCAGAGGATGAACAAATATTAGAAGAGGCCAAAAGCCCGTGTACGGAGAGAGCCCAGAGGGACACATTTGTTTGATAGGGTTATGAGCACACCATTCCCCAAAAGTAAATAAACCGGTCCAACAGAGCAGAATATTGTCTCACTGACTTCACTAAAACCGTCGTCCGTGTAGGGCTAAGTTCCTCCCTCAGGATATAAAAACCCTAATTAACGTTAATGTCTATTGTTGTCTTTTACAATATGTCAATGGTACGGTCCAAAATAGTAATTCACTAATAATGTATCTATTCGCCAAGTGAGCCCTCAAAAACAAACACCTCAAACAGCAGACAACAAAGTCGCTCAGTCCAGGTTTAGGTTGTCATTGGGTGCTGACTGCACATGAGCTTCTCTGTCTTCTTTCATAGACTTAAACCATTAATGGGTAAATTACTAAGGACACCACACCAATTAATAATTTCACTTTGCTTTAACAAACACCTCTAAACAGCTCAATATCCTTAGTTTTAACATGGGGGTTATTCAGCACTTGACCGCCATGAAAACCAGAATGTAAACTAATCACCAAGATCAGATGCAGCTGGATGAGTTTGTAGAGTTTGAATGAGACCACTGGGAATGGTCTCATTCAATGGGAAATAGACTGAAAACTTACATTAATCACACACTGGGCCTCATGTGAATAGATTCAACAACAGATGCCGCTTTTAAGACAATAAAGCAGTAATTGGTCCATCGTAATTTTGCATTTCTATTCTTGGTTTACACTAAAATTTGTAATTAAAAATAAAAATAGATCTGGTCTACCAAACAGTTCTCTTCTACTAATAAAAATGCTATTTGGCAAAATTATGTTCTAAAACGCTGGACCACCAGTCCATTGAAAATCACAGTTGCGGGATCTGTTGTCCCTGCTGTATCTGATCTTGGTTATTAGTTTATATTCTGGTTTTCATGGGGATCAACAGCCGCATAACCCCCATGTTAAAACTAAGTGGAATATTGCTTTAAGTGGTCATTTTCTGATAATAATAACAACAACAATACCAATTACAATTACAATTACAATTTCACATTTGGCAGACGCTTTTATCCAAAGCGACTTACACATGAGATTTGCATACAACACAAGCAAGTTTCTAGATAGGAGAGAACAACGAGAGTAAGTGCTATAGAGCTAAGTTCTGGTCCAACAGGACAAAGGTGCTACGAGACAGTGCAACAAGCTAAGTTCTGGTCCAACAGGACATACTGCTACTACTATCACTACTGATACTACAAGTGCTACTAAACTACTACTACTGATAGTATTAATGCTACTACTACTACTAAAGATACCACTACTATTTCTACTACTACTACTAGAATAAAACAAGTGCGTGCACTGGAAACCCTGTATCACAATAAATATTTGTTTTTTATTTGCAATATGTGAAATATCCATGGCAATCAATGTTTTTTTGTAATAGTTTACAGTATCTGTCATATAAAGTGCAGTGTCAAGCTAAAAAACATCACGATATACAAGTTGTCTTTTTTTCTGTGAGATAACCTCGTGTGTCAGGAGATGATTTCATGGTTTTACCTTTCCTCCGTCAGCATTGTATTCCTTCTCATTAACATCCAGCAGGCGAGCCAGGCCAAAGTCGGTGATCTTGATGTGGTTTGGAGATTTGACCAGGACGTTTCGGGCTGCAAGATCCCTGTGGACCAACCTGCGCTCCTCCAGGTACATCATCCCCTGCAACACACACACACACACACACACACACACACACAGAAATGATTTATATTTGCACATTTATATAGAATACATGTGTCTGCTATATGTGCACTAGCCTGGGCACATGCACACATGCAAATCAGAATCCCGTTCAACATCATTGTCTTCATCTTCTTCTTCATCATCACCATAACCACAACCAACATCACTACCGCCAGTTTACATTTGGATTCTTTGCGTTTCAATAACAGCAGCATCCCCAAATATCAACCCAGAGGCAAACTTTCAATTAAAAACAAGACCCTGAGGAGCGAGGAACGCCGGAGTGACTCAAAGTTTCATTCAGCACATTTATTGAACGATTAAGAAATGAGAACCTCCAACTCCCTGTTTTAATTAACAGTGATTGTCTGCCTTGATATGGTTCAAGACATTTTTCTCAGATAATCTTCTGGGTCTTTAGGCCATCTTTCTGCATGATAACACTTCCAAATTCATTTTCTGGGCGACCAAACAACACGGACAATTAATCTATTAATGTCAAACACGGATTGAACAACAAGTTGAGTGGCGGATATCGCCTCTGCCTAACTCGCTCAGATCCACACACACATGTGAGCATATGTTAACACTTGGATCAGATAGATATACTGGTTTGCTGATATACCGGGCCAATATTGGCCTTTAATTAAAAATCAGCCATGGGGCACATCATTATTGTTATTGGCCTGGGTTTAATGGACAGTTTGGTGTCCTATGGTCTACAGCAAATGCTGCATCAGAGGCTTTTCCACCCTGACAAGAATAGCATTCTGGGAGAAACACTGAATACTTGTTAGTTCTGGGAATTGTTTAAGCATGAAATTGAATTAAGAATTTAAAGACATTGAATATCAGCACAAAATATCGGCAGCTTCAATCCAAAAATATCCGTATTGGCCTTCAAAAACCCATATTGAACCCTAACACACATATACACAGACCCACACACACACACACACAGCAAAATAGAGAGGGTATCAGAACTTGTGTCACCTCAAAAGAAAATTTGAAAATGCAGTCTGAAAAAACGATTCCACGTTGTCAGACACAAAACGGCAATAATGTATTCGAGCTACAAAAGCACAGGCATTGTAAAGGCTGTGCAAAAGCTATTCAAGACGCTGTGAACCCACACTCCCTATTGTGCCGCGCCACAACATCGCAGTGGCCCTGAGGAGAGAGAAAGATGGGGAAAAAACACAGCTAGCCTATTTAAAGTTGCTCTCACAATAACAGAAGCCACTTTGGCTGAAGTGGCGAGAGGACAGAAAAACGAGGCCTTATTTGAAACCATAACAAATTGGATTTAGGCGGAATGGGCTGAAATGAGAGGGGGGGGGGGGGGGTGAGGGAGGGGGGTGCAGTGTGGGAGGGGTTGAGTGGCGGCAGCCTAAGAGGTGAGATTACATTGGTAAGGCTATAATCACACCGCCTCATTTGGCTCCCTCCCAGAAGAGCATGCGATTTCAGCACACACACACAAGCTCACACCCACATACACATTTGCACGCACACGTACACAAATGGCATGCATGTAGGCATTCTCTCCTTCACACACATCCTCACACAGATGCACACACACACACACACACACACACACACACACAATCATGCACAAACATGCACAAGTTTCAACAATTAGTGTGTGCTTGTAAGCATGTGTTGGAGCCTGTGTGTGTGTGTGTGTGTGTGGGATGGATGGATGGAAAGGAGCTGACCCAAGGGATGTGAACAGGCCGTCCATATAAAGCAGGTGGAGGGGGGAAAAAAAAGAGAGAGAAAGCATAGAGCGGGATAAAGGATAGAGAGGCAGATCAATAAGTGTTGATTTGACTCCATTACAGGGACCCAAATGAAATAAAGTGATGGCCTTTACATAGCATGCTATACTCGGATGCTTTAATTGGCGTACCCAGAAAAAACACAACACACACACTGTCTCAAGCACACACACATGCATTACACACAGGCTTTTGTTGTTGAGGCCCCTGAACTATGGAATGCCCTGCATGAGAAGATCACACAGGCAAGTTCACTATTTCTTTACCAGAAAAATATATTTCACTCAACTTTGCTGCGAGTTATATTCCTTCCGTCTTGTTATATTCATCTTATTAATATAAATGGTATATTTTACACTGCACTTGCGCTTTTCAAAACGCTTATTGATGTCTTGAAAAGTGCTATATAAAGCTATTATCATACTATAAAGCAAGGAATCTCTGTCTGTATGTGTGTCCTTCACATATCTCGAGAACCGTTCGTCCGATCTACTTCACACTTGGCGGGTGTATTGCTGGGGACCCAAGGACGTGCAGTGTCGGATTGGACACGCAACACGTTCACTATTAATAAACTTTGAATAAACAAGCGAACAGCGCTCTGTGCAGCAGCGGGGCTCAAAGCGAGCGACTGGAAGCGCAGTGTGGAGTGTGAAGTTGTTTGGATGAGCGGTTCTTAGAGAAAGCTGCAAGCAATCAGCCCGTTCTGAACAGGCATGTTTTGAACGGGCACTGCACTAGTTATTACACAAATACCCACCCACCCTCCTCACACTTTATCCCAATGCACACCCATATTTCACATATACATATATATGTGAACCTATCTATTATTAGAACTATCTGTGGAAGAAACAGAAAACAAAGACAGCCTCACTAGCACATTCACCACCACATCCACAAAATATACAAAATCCAAAGCACGTTCACACTACTGCAACTACAACTACTGCTAGGAGCGGGAACACATGTAGCCAATTCCCAGGTGTTTCTCTATGTACCCATGATTCCTTGCAAACATCAAGTACATGGAATAAATTTAACTTTAACCTTGTTATAGTTAAAGCCATCATAGGTATGTTTTATAAGTTGACATTTTGTTTGAATTCGGCAAATGTAATCCCCATATTGGGTGAATGCGAGCGCCATCAGCTGGCCTATAAAGCTTATTACCACAGATGTGCAGTTAAGCAAGGACTTGCTCAAAATCCTACAGTCACTTACTCAACATCAGAACTTGTAGATTCAGCGCTGCTGCTTTGCATAAAAATACTGCATGTTCAACAATTTGCCAAGTCTTCGAAAAGCTCCCTATTTATATGGCGAGAAGAATCAGTGTGCAAAATTTTAGCAAAATATGTCAATTGTTGTCTCACATTAAGGGAAATGGGCAACCATACTGAATGAGTAATAACATTGTCGATGACTAATTTGTTCTTATTGGATTGTTCTTGTTCTGTAGTGAATGTAATTCATTTTGTCGCCTTCTGCTTTGGCAATGTATGGAATCCTGATGGCATGCCATGAAAAAACCCAATGCATTGAATTTAATTTATACTGTATATATATAAATAAATATATCTATATCTATATATATATATATATATATATATATATATATATATGGATATCACTCATTATATTTCTCTTTGCCTCTAGGTGTCTGCTTCTCTTTCTTTCTCTCTTTTATCTGCTCTGTCCATTTCTGGCCACACAGACCCACCGCTCTACATGGTCCTGATGTATGAGACGGCATTAATTGTCCATTAAGGCTCAATTACCTGTGGATCTGGAAGGCTAAACACAGGCATTAGCCACTGTATGGAGGGAAAGTACCGACCCTCAGAAATATGGCACAGCATGTTCACAGGAGAATAGGAAGGGAGTATGTGTGTGTGTGTGAGTGAAGGGGCGGTCTTACATATCTCTTAGGCCACGGCAGCCAAAAATATAACTAATTAGGGCCCGAGCACCGACTTCGGTGCAAAGCCCTATTGTATTTAGTTCGTGGAATTAAAAATCGTGTTTTTGAGGGGCTAAAGGTGCTCGAGAACTCACCAAACTTTGCACACGCGTCAGAAGTGGCCAAAAATTATATATTTTATGGGTCTTGCGCATGGGCGTGGCAAAATGGCTCGCTAGCGCCCCCTACTAAATTTCGACAAAGTGGCCCTCGCGGTATGTTTCCCCTAGACATACAAAATTTGGTAGGCACATGTATCATGTCCAGACTTTAAAAAAAGTCAATCGGTGCCATGACCTAAACCTGACAGGAAGTCAGCCATTTTGAATTTATTGTGACATTTTTGGGCGTTTTTGGCCATTTGCAGGGGTCGTACTTTAACGAATTCCTCCTAGGCGGTTGATCGGATCCACCTCAAACTTGGGCAGCGTGTATAAAAGACCTTGACGATGAAAAGTTATCAAAAGCTTGAGTTTTCATCGCACGCCGTGGGCGTGGCGAGGCGTCGAATTTCCATGTTTTGCCATGAAACAGGAAGTGGTTTGGAACTGGACTGTACATGGTCAAATCTGGCCCAAACTTTGCAGGTTTGATAACAGTCCCGGCCTGAAGACATCTACATACCAATATTCAGTTATAGTCATAGCGCCACCTACTGGCGACAGGAAATGACATGTTTTATACTTTGCTGTACTCCTCCTAGCGGGTTGACCAGATCCACCTCAAATGTGGCCAGAATTAACAACGCTTCATTGTGAAGATTGGGAGCTTTCGTCCAACGGCGTTGCCCTGGCGGTGCGGCGAATGTTGATGTTTCGCCATGAAACAGGAAGCTGAGTTAACTTGAGTGTACATTGTCCGATCTGCACCAGATTTCACATGCGGCTGCGGCACACCCTGACGTGCACGAAGGTGCGAGGGCCCGATCATCGCTGCTTGCAGCTTTAATTTAACTTATTTTTCACCAATTTAAAATAAATTAACTTTTGAAAAAACTCCTCTCTTTTTGTTACAGTAAATTATTTCGATCTTGAGTCATGGCCAGCTCCTCTACTCAGTCAGGCAGAAGTGGACCAATCCACTGACCTTCTAGTGCAATATTGCCACTTGACTTGAAGCTCATTTCCTTGCCACTCCACCAGTTGCGGTGAGAGTACAAAAAGTACAAAAAAAAAAAAAAAAGTATGAAGCAAAGCTACCCAAGTGGCACAGGAAAACAAAAGAGAGGACATTTTATGTTTTGTTGACAGCTTTTTTCATCAAAGAATCAACTGCTGCTCCTACTTGCTGCTAGCAATATTACCACTGCCTCCAAGCTGAAACAAATAGCTCCACTGTGGGCACCAACAGCAACAATGATGGTGATGGTGCTGCTGTGCCAACTGATGCTTAGAGCCAAGGTCAAGTAAATATTAGAAAGGGTGATAATAATGATGAAGATGACGATCAGCATTAAAACATCAATGACATCCATGAAAGTATAAGGAGAGACCAGTTCCAGTGTTGTCTAGCCTTTACTCAGCTCCTTTCTATAGAAAGAATGGATTGGAAAGGGTAAAGGTTGGGATTCAGGGGGCCCCATGCTCGCCTTTGCCTAGGGCCCCCAAATCACTAAGTCTGCCCCTGTATATGTATGTGTGTGTGTGTCCGAGTCTGTGTGATTATCCTCAGAGATGCAGGTTAGGATAGTTGGAGTGTGTGTTTCTGGACAGAGAGAAAGAGACTGTACGTATATGGGAACATATACGTGTACGCATTATTGTATATGTGTGTGTATGTGTATAGGATAGAGTGTCTATATATGTGTGTGCATGCATGCCTGTGTGTGCATATCTGTGTGTGTGTGTGTGTGTCTATTTCTGTGCTAACTTGTGTTTATGTGCACGTGTTTTGCATGTAAAAGTGTATGCGAATGTATGTGTTTGTGAGTGTATGCCAGTGTGTGTGTGTGTGTGTGTGTGTGTGTGTGTGCGTGTGCGTGCACGCTGGGCCCCAGTTGGAGTGTGTCATGGCGCACACTGCCAGGGTCCTGACAGAATCTTATTTGTACATAAATCGTGCTTGGTAATCTCCTCAATTTTCAAGACAATTAAGCAGTGGAGGGAGAATGGATGGCTTGGCAACCCGTGAATTTTAATTAGCCGGCACAATGAGATTGAGAGGGGGAGGTGATGGAAGTGCTCAGAATGGGAAGTGACTGCAGTCGTGCGGGAGGAAAAATAACTTTCCTTGTTTTGTTTTTTTTCTCTCTCTCTGTACTTGGCTGCTCTCATTTGCCGCCCTCCCATGTGGATGCGATGAGAAAAAACTTGCTGCCAGAGGTTTGTAATTGCGGCAAACGTGGAGGCGAGGAGCCAGGGAGGAGGCAGTTTTGGAAGCTTTATTTCAGGTAAGCCTCTCACCAGAGAAAATCCACAGGCTTCAGATAGACTGTGTTATGATCACACCGCCAGACGAGGGCTGCTTTCCAATCAGTAGGGATCAGGCTTGTGCCCTAAACCCTGTGCAGGGAGATTTTACATGGAAAAGCTATCCGGGGAGCAAAATCTCAACGCTGGGAACAGAAAAAAGTCAGTGCTTTGAATCATATAGAAGTTCAGAAAAACACACTTGATGTTGCAGTAGCTCGGGGAAAAGGTTTTCTCTTTGTAGCCCTATGCTCCCGCAGAACCACATTACTTTGAGTTCTTACACCACAAAGAAAATGTCCATCTAAAAACTAATCTGGTATTGAAACAGGTACTGAATCTTAAAATCTCCTCTCTCAAGTGAAAAAATCTTTAAATGGAGTGCAGTCATTTCAGTTGGTTCCAATGGATGTATTATATCATGGATTATTACTTTAAAGACCCCATGAAATGGCATCTGCACTTCCTTGATTTGATGTATTTCCTGTTGAAACAGGATGTTGGGGCGGGACATAACGCCGTGAGGGATCATTCAAAAGTCAGTCAGGAAGAGAAAGGCAGTTTGATTTGATGGGAGGGGCAGAGGGGCGGGACTGTTCATAAATCTGTGATGGTTTTATTGGTTGGAATTTATATTCACGCCTCCTCGTGCAGCATGAGGTCACCATTAAAGACGCTCTGTTTTCCAAGACGTAAACATAACGGGAGTTCATTTCATGGGGACTTTAAAGCTTCATTATGCAACTTTGCAAGTTGGTGGCCCTAAACGGCAACTGTTTATATCTTGAAGACTCAAAAACGTGATGCCAGTAAACTGCACATTGCTCAGACCTACATGTCTTCTTCTTAGCGGCTGGTTAGGTTGGGAATGGAGGTAGTGAAGAGGTTCAGCCATCGGTGGTGAGTCCAGCTTTCTCTAGATGGAGCGCTGGCTCACTGAGAAAGTTCTGTATTTCACTGTTAAGTTTTGATTGGTTACTACCTGGGGGCGGAGAAGATTTCCCACCAATGACCATAGCTGATACCAGAAACTCATTTGGGCAAATAGGGTGAATGTACGGCATCTCAATTAGCGAGGATGGGACGCTCTTCTCCGTTGCAGCCTATTTTCACAAACAAGTTTAAATAAGATCTTTAAAGAAGTCAGTGGTGAGGAAACAATCCCATCCATAGAAAACACAGAGGCAGGGAGGATGGAAAAGGACGTAGGCAGCACTGCGGTTCTGGATACAGGACGCTTAACGGCCCTCACACTGGTCGAGAGAATTACTGCCCTCCTGAGAAAATACTCCGACTTCCCGTCTCGGTTATTTATGCTTATGTCACGGAGTCATGCGGACAAAACCTGAGTGGACGGGATTGTCTTCAGGTGCGTTTTGTGGAGACAGATTTGGCGGCGGGTGGCAGCGGGCTGGAGGATTAAATCGATAGTGGGAGAGAGAGAGAGAGGAGAGGTGGGGCCCATTCCTCACCGCCTGACACTTCCCACTGCTGTTCTTTATCCTGGCAAGATGGACACACACACACACACACACACACACACACAGAATAAGGCGGCGACACACACACACACACTGCAGTACACACATGCATACACCCACACACATCCAAACATACATGCATACTCACAAAAGCACATACAAACATACACACTCACCTATATGCACACAGAGAGGAATGATCCAACACACACACACCGACACACAAGTAGCACGCACGCACACACACACACACACACAGACAAAATCTATAATCAAGTGACTCATCCTGATGTGATGTTATTCATGAGGAAAACACTTCTAATGAGATTGAACATCTTATAGCGGCTCTAAGCCTCTCGTTTGTTCTCTGTCTTTGTCTCTCTCCCTGCATGCAGAGTGTGTGTGTGTGTGTGTGTGTGTGTGTGTGTGTTGGGCGGGCCTCCTCCTGTGTAGGGAGGGGCCGGGGGTCTCTCTGCGGATTTGTGCCCATGGCGATACAAACGGCTGAGGTGCCGGGGTCGCACTGCGCGCCACAGCGGAGAGTATATCTAAAATGGATTACTTCTGCAGCCCGGGCAGAAGATCAATGGCTGTTGATTACCAACTGGCTTGATGATGCCCCCGTGCCTCTCCACACATGACAATATTTACCCTGCGCCTCTCTTCCAAAGTAATTATAAATCAATGCACAAGTTGGTCATTAAAAACTGTCAGGTGGTGGAAAAAAAGCTGATGGTACCAGCATTGTAGTAATTAAATTTAGCAGCAGTAGTAGTAGTCACTCACTGGTTGTTTATGCCCTTAACCTGAATTGATTCAGAACACTGTGATCAGATTGTCCCATGATGGTCTAAATGCTGTTTCAAAGGCTTTTCCACCATGACAAGAATAACATTCTGGGGGAAACACTGAATCCTTGGATTTGTTTCTAAACTTTTGGCATGAAAATGGTAAACTTTAAGGATATTGAATATCGGTACAAAATACCAGCTATGGCAACTTTAACCCAAAAATTTTAGTATCAGTTTTTAAAATCCCATATCAGTTGAACTCTGGTTGTAACTATTTGTTTGCATGATTTTGAAGATCTAACTAAATCACTGAAAGCCATGGAGGGACATTTTTAAAGCTGAGCTGTTTCAGTTCTACAATTCCTGCAGTTCCTGGCATTAAACTGTGGCTTGGTGCATGGAGAGGTGACAGATACTACAGAATACAGTTATAGGGTTAAAGTCGGAATCATTCATTTTTTGGACCATACAATATATTCTTATATTCAATAGGTTCTGACTTTGATTTTGACTAGTAGGCAAAGGTTTTTTGTAACTGTATCCCCACAGAAAATAACAATTTATAGATGACAAGGTATAAAATAACCACCTGATCTGACCAGTCTCTCTTTATGCATGGTAAACTCATTCAATCTTACCATTTTACATAGATGTGGAAGCTGACATGGCTAAAACAGCCAAAAGATAGATTTGGTTTACAGTCTAAAAATGTGTTTAATGGCTGGGAGAACTGTGCTAGTGCATTTAGTTTTTTTTTTGCATCTGTCTGGTACAAGATGTGCCCCACTATCTGGAGTAAGTGTTGTGTAGGATAAGAGGGCAGAACTGCATCTCTCTCTGCGTCAGTCTCCTCCACCGCCTACAGCAGAACACAATGCGATGCGGCCACTAGACGATGGGTGGATTGATTTGTTCAACTGTGTGTACGGTATGTACGGTATGTACGGTATGCGAGGCTGCATCCTAGCCCAAGCCCACAGGTGGATTACATGACCGCTGGGGTCAAGACCGGCGTCAATGCTACCCATGCTTTCCCGTTCCTCCTCCTCTTTGTCCTCTTCATCCGTCCCTCTTCTGCCCCTCCACCCAATTATTTCTCATGTGTGGCAACAAGGTAATTGGTGAGGTGGGAAGCCCTCATCAGTAGTTGTTCCCTTCCCACCTTTTGCCAATCATCTATATTTCAGAGGAGCGGTGGCCTGCCTGGAATTAATGGCCAAGTGCTGGCATGGTGGAGTTTGGAAGAGGAGTTTTGAATACTGATGGTGGCGCAGAGAGCCACAGCTACTGTACCGTCTCCTTCCATCTCCAGTTTGGATGGGTACACCATGCAGTATAATTGGGTGATGAAGTGGCAGGCATTTACTATGCTGGCAAAATGGCCAAAGAGCCCCTAATTTTAGTGATACCCCCCTCAACTGTAACTGCGCCCTCCAAAAATGTTGGCAACCTTGTAGATTTCCAGAAAACGCTGTACAAAATGAAATAACACAAGAAATGAGCTGTGTTCCAATACCCAACAATAGTCTTTGCTTTTGTCAAATATATTTGTAATGTAAGTTTGCTTGAAATACATCAAGACTATCAGAACTATTAGCTCCCTTGATCGTAAAGCAATAGTGCAACAGCGGCCAAAACCTTCGTCCAAATCTGGAAACACTCTTTGACATGGTTTCCACTCCTTGCAAGGATCAGAGGATATGTGTCTGGATCTAGATTAATCCTCAGTTTCTTGCTCGGTAAGACTCACTCACTTTGGATTCAGTATAGCTGCTTTTTTATATCTGAAGTATTTTTTTTCCCTCCCTTTCACCTCTCAGGGGAAATTGCAAGTGAGAATCTGACTATAAAGCATCGTCTTGCCCAGTGGGAGCGCAGTGATCGTTAAAAAGGAGTTCTCTCCCTCCCTTCCTCAGAGGGAGTTTCACGGGTCATCCGTGTAGTCTGCACTATTCCTTAGCAGAAAAGAGAATAACAGAGTCTGAAAGATGCTTTAATAAATCATTGAGGGCCATTCAAATGCAAAGAGCTTCAGTAAAGGCTTGACCTCAAAGCAATATGCAATACTCTGTAAAGAGGTTACATTTCAAACAACTGTACTAAATCAAAAGTGAAATTTACTTTGATGAGGTTTGCAGCCAATGCCAGTCACTGTGACAAACATCTTCTTTAGATTGCAGGGGACCAGACCCTGGAAATAAACAACCTTTTGGATCAACTGCCTCTAATTAAGAAGAGTAATTTAATTTGTAACTGATCACAGAGTATAACTCATCACTTGTGCTGTTTATGTTGAATGTATGTATTTTTGTGTCCTGTCTTAATTTTTGTCTTTTCTGTGATGTTGCAAATGGAGCTGCTGTGATGCAAGACTGGATCTGACAATAAAGTATTATCATCATCATCATTTATTTTCCTTGTTTTATTGCCACTTTAGCTCATCTTCACCAATATTTGTGGAGGGCACAGTATTTTTTTGTGTGGCTATTTTGTATTATATTTTGAACAAAGGGTCAGTTTTCCTGCTGTTACGTGACAACGGGGCGGCATCTGCTTGACCTAGCAGATGTTTAATGCATGGCTGGGATGGGAAAAGATCCCTGTGGGCACGGGAAAAGGTTAATCGCCATTAAAGGAACGAGGTGAATCGAATCAAACCGACATGGAGGAGAAACCGAGAGGAAGGGGGGGGGGGGGGGGGAGATGGGAGGGGAGAAATGATAACGCAATAATGATAAAAGTGGAGGACGTTCAATTCATTTTGAGCGCCCGTATCAGAATGCATTTAGCAAACGACGTTAGAGAGCGGCCCGGAGATGAACAAATTGTCTGCGTTCAGATTGGGTTAGCGGTGTGTGGGGAAGCCTTGTCCATATACATTTATTCTCTCTGATGAATGCTTAATACAGTTTGCACTGCCGCACCTACAGTGGAGAGGAGGGCTTCGCTCTGTCCACCTGTTCCCCTCTTTCTCACTCATGCACCACTTAACACACATGAACACACACTCATGCATGTGAACGCACACACACAATACACAATCATCACTTCAGATTAGATGCCAAAATATAGAAATACTGGACGTGTATTGCTGAAAAACCAGATGTATGAAGATGGATTTGATATTATTGCTTTTTTCATACCTTTTCCACATTACAAAATGTCTACAACATCCAAAATGTCATCTATACATCCCCGGTCCTTTTATTCATCCCCACAAAAGCACAAAACAGAATATTGTATAAACAAAGAAATACAATATTTGCTATTTTACCTTTTTTATTTAACCTACAAAAATATTAAAAGGGCAGTATTTTCCATTGTATTGTGCGTATATCATTTTGGTGTTGTACCTATTTACTCTCCCACATGTTCCTATCCTCTTTGGCTCTCCGCATTCTTTGCTTGGAGAGTCTGTATGCAAATATGATGTGCTGATCAAAACAGAGAGAAGAACGCGAGGCTCTCACGCCAGCAAGTGTCATGTGTAGATGTAAAACACACACACACACACACACACAAACACACAGGTGCAGGTACTGTAGGTGTTCCTGGACTTTTTTCTCTCTCTTTCTCCTTCCCTGCTATCTCCAGTGTCTCTCCCTTGTTAATAAAAGGGGTTAAAGCAGCAGTTCAGCTGCCTGAAGCCGAGCCAAACCCTTTACTCTCTCTGTGACCTATTACATCCATTTTCTGGCCCGCGCTCTGATAGAGGCGGGGCTGGAGCACTGTAATAATAAGTCATATAAGATGAGTGTATAGCAGAGAGACAAAGGGCTAATTAAAACCTGAACAGCATAGCTGACTAAAGAGGAGGCCCTATCTAAATGCTTTGCATAAGAACCGGGGAGACCGACCATATTTGTTTATCAATGGAGACCAGACACACACACACACACACACACACACACACACACACACACACACACACACACACACACACACACACACACACACACACACACACACACACACACACACACACACACACACACACACACCTCCCTAAGTCTCTATTTGGGTAGAAGATTCAACTACAGAGTGAATGCAATCACTTACACACAGACACACATACAAGTAACAATTACATACACTTGCATGTACACACATGCACAAGTACACATACACACATACATGAACACACTGCAAAGCTGAGAGTAACTTTCATGTTAATAATTATAATAGCATAGAATTATAATAATAATTTCATGTTAATATGACTTCTTTCAAGAAATAACTATGAAACAAAATTACATTTATTGAAACCAGCAAATTTATAATCCAATTTAGTGAGGTAATTGCACTAAAATGTCCTGAAAAGGCTTTTTATGAGTGTCAATACAAAATAAAATTCCTTGCCAAGCTTACCAATTTTTGCAGCGCATACACACACACACACACACACACACACACACACACACACACACACACACACACACACACACGGCCCTAATTTTTGTGCCGATGCAGATCAAGCGCAGTGACCTTGCTCTTGCAAAAAGCCAATTTCGTCGGATGCTCTTGCTTGTGCAAAATAGGGACACAAACTTCTTTGCGGTGCCTTTGCGCACACCGAACTGGTTGAACTTCTGAGTTTATACAGCGCAGTTTCCACTCTTATCATCAGCGGCACAGGAGCGCGGATGCCGATCTGGACGCAGTAGATCACACGGCTGTCACTCCGCTCTTCGCTATGGCGTCTAATAACATCTCTCCATCACTGAACTCCCTCAGAACAGCTCATTCCCACCAATCCTTCGCTCCGTATCCTCATCAGAAAGCGCTGGGTTGCATCAGTTTCATGAGTCATCGCTTTCGTGAGTCATCTCCGTCTTCCAACAAGTTTCCCAAAAGTAGCACTTGAAGCGCGGCATTTTGTAGCTGCAGTAGAGAAAGGCCCATGGCTGTGAGGAACAGCATGGTGTGGCAGAGCAGAATCATGGCTGTAATTGTTTTTGGTTAAATTTGATAGTGGTGGGACAGGGAACAGCAACAAAAAAAACATTTCCACCATTCTGTCTGGGTTATCAAAGTAGTATTTCACACATGTAAATGGGATTATTATAAGGAGTTTTTGCAATCATGTAAAAGGCTTAAACAGACAATTGCCTTACTCACAGTATTGGCAATAGTTGCATTCTTGCACCCATGTAAACATAACCAATGACTAACTGAATGAAACCTTTTTAATCACCGAAGTGAAACAAACTACAGGTAGCTGACAAAATAATGTAAATAATTTACTACAAAGTTAGTTGTATCTGCACGTGGTTGTTTCTATGCACAGAAAACATGAGCATTTCAATATCTCCAGAAACATGAACTGAGCTTAAGAAAGGACATCATGTGCCTGTATATTCACGCCTTGTGACTCTGCACCTCCTGAACAAGAACATCAATTCCTCTTGGAAGAAGTCTGTCTAATCCAACCCCTTTTACAAGTTGAGGTCACAGTGCGCAGACGTTTGATGGGACAAATATTCATGTGACCCTAGAGTGATCATGGATGACAGAGAAGTGGCAGGTAACTAAATAAGAGCTGATAAGAGAAGATAGAAAGGTTTCATTTTTACTTCAAGACAGAAGCACAGAGTCGGCCCCAGGCATAAACAGTTTATGCGCTCGTTTAGGGCCACACATGTCTGTGGTCCATCATGGGGCCTCATAATTCAAGGATTTGAATCCTCTGAGTGTATAGATCTACTGTTGCCGTGAAATCATACAGGAAAGCAAGTTCTCCAGTTATCAATATAATAATGAACAGGCATAGAAAGTAGGCTATAATATTGCTGCTGAATGATACTTATGAAACTGAATTACATTTAGGTTACCCAGGTTTGAGCTCTATACACACACATCCGTACACACAGGCTTACAATTAACTAGCTAACCTTGCATGATATTTTTTTTTTTCTCTTGATAGATTACACTGTACTGCACAAGACAGTTGTATCCCTCTGAGTACGCTTGGAATATTTTTCAGACTATAACAAGTTTTCTGAATGACCCTTTCACACCACCAGTTCTACCTTTTACCCAGCTCATTGCTTTCGTATGAAACGGGCTGTACAGTTTCATTCCAAGCAGTATAAGTGTTATGTGATGACTGCTGTAAGCAAGGAAATTTGTTTATCAGCTGCGCATGTGTAATGTTTAGTGTTATAGGGCCACAAATTTCTTGTTTAGGGCCACCAAAACCCTGGGGCCGGCCCTGCAGAAGCATATTAGAGCAACTAGCAGAAAAGTATATGGAGCTGAGGATGTGATTCAGAGGACGAAGGGGAAGATAATTATGTTGTTGAACTATCAAGCAACCATGACCCTAAAGGGGATTCAAGCTCTTCTCTGTGGCAGCTGAGGGGAGAATGAGCCTACTGGGTCATGGTTGTGGAGTTCAAGTTTAACAATCCTACTGGATGGTGTTATAGGATCCAACAATATTGGTTCCAGTTTGATAGAGTCAAGTCAGAATTTAATCAGAAGCTGAATGCGATCAGATGGTCCAGCAGGATCTGACAGAAATCTGTCCTAATTTGGATCCAATCAGAATTTTGAGGAATTTTTATATTCTTAAAGATTTTTTTCACTAGGGAAAGGGAAATGTTGTCTAAACCACTCTCTTGACTACAAATCATCCATCCATACAGAATCCCCTTTGTGTCTCCTTTCAGTCTCCAAATTGTCTTTCATAGGCATAACATCGATACTCCTAACAATCAGTACTCTAGGCATGATATCCTTTTTTTTATTCAAGCCTACTACGCAGTTTAAACATCTTTTATTGTATGCATTTTAACTGCTTTTTGGCATATTTTTGAACGAACTGGTGCACAGAAACAATGGATTTATAGCATGTATATCTGCAAAGAGAGAATTTATTCACTATTCATGAGTCAATCCAGTTGTATTTTGAGACTACGGCATTAATGTTAATGTAATATTCATTCTAATAAGGTATAATGAACAAAAACCGTAAACTGAGTGGCAAAAATGAGAAAAAGCACATCCAGGGTTCCTTTGCTTGAGAGAAGGGTACGAGTTGAGCTAATATTGGTGAAGCCTTTCATGCAGCAGGATCTTATGAATGAATGTATGAAGCGTGTCCCTTGACCTCACCACCCACAGAGGGAGGGAGAAAATGTACAGACAGGAGGAGAAAGAGAGAACAACGAGAGAGCCATGCCAATAAAGCATAATTTAAAGCTGGACTAGGCAAGATTTTCAGGGAAAAACGCACCCTTCTCAGCCTAAACTGCAAAGAAGAAGACATTTGGATTACTGATGTCATGTTACAGGATTTCTGGGCAAAGAAGTCCTCAAAAATCAAAGGGTTACTTTGGGGCAGCCAATGTGCTGCTGCCTAGTGCAAGTAAATTGAAAGGAAATTTGAGAAAGAGAGAACAAGAAATAGAGAGATTGAGAGTGAGATTTAATAGAGGGAAGTTAATACATCAGGTAACAGCGTTAGCTGAGTTAACTGATTGCCCCCCTCTGTCCTCTTAGTCCTCCATCCGTCTGTGATCACTGCATGGCAAAAATTGTCCATCTTAAAAAAGGTAATTCAGTGTCACAACAAGTCTTAAAATCTTTTTAAAACAAGTGAAACATTCAGAAAACAGATGCAAGGTAATGTTTTAGGACTTTTCTAGACACAAGTGTATCTAAAAACAAGGCAGATCACTCCACTAGTATCAAGAAAATTACACTGATTAAAAAAAATGTTTGAAACAAGTTAATTAGCATTGGAACACGTAAAAATTATCTCACGTGCTTAAGAAATATATGGATTTAAGTTTTTAGTTTTAAATTCTGCAGAGATCACTTTGTCATTTCCTTTCTTTTCTTTCATCTCCATCTTTTTTTCCCTGGTGACACATGGGTGGCTTCACCCTGTGTGTGTATGTGTGTAGGAAGTGTAGAGATTTTTTTTTGCAGTATAAGGAGGGGTGGAGGGCTGGGGGTCATACGAGGGATGACAGCATACCAGTTGACATCTCTGGTCCCAAGGGGTGTTGTGAGTTTAGGTGAGGTTTAAGGATAGGGTGCGCAGGGTGACACCCCTTTGAAGCCAAACAATAAAAGAACCTCTTACCACGGAAAAAAAGAGTAGATGTATGTGAAGCGAGGGCAAGAAACATAAACACTCAGCGGAAATATACCCATCTATCCCTATGTTAATCAAATCATCTAGCACCTCTAGGTCAGAATGAAAAGAAATGGCTGGTTTCAGCAACTCTGTCTCTCTCTCTCTCTCTCTCTCACTCTCCCTCCGTCTCTCAGGGGTATCAGTTCACTAAAGCTAAGCTATGGCAAAGTCCCTGAATCGAATGCCATCATGGGACATTTCCACTTTTGTGTCGCCCGAACAGACAATCCAGGATCTAGACCAGTGGATCGGAAACTCACGTAGGGACACCAGACGGAGGAACAGTGCAAGACGCTCAAGACTGAATTAAACCTCTCATCACTCACTCTCTTCCTCAGAAGGAGGCGGAGTTAAATTATATGACGGAGGTTTATTTTAATGGTTTAGTCATGTTTTATCCATTCCCGCCACTCAAATCATTCCATCGGCGTCTTTGCTACGGCATCTAATAACATTTGCCAACAAACCTTCCAAACCCACTTGCATCAACTACATTTCTGGTGACAAATTGGAACAATGAGAGGATGGTAGCCTTGGAGCAAACAATTTTCTATTTAGAAACACTTCAGAAGTGGTGTTTTGATCAGACTAGACAGGACAAAAGCCAGGAAATAACTGGACAAAAGGGTAAACTATGAAGTTCTCTTTTTGTGCTTTGTACTGTACATGTAGTGTGCCAACCTCAGTACATGATGCCATGTCCTTTCTCTGTCTCTTGCTTTTCTTTTTCCTTTCACACACATATTACTCACACATCACAATCAACACCCCAATACACAGCATACATGCACATACACACAGTTAAGGGCCTACTGCAGTTAAAACCAGCAGCAACATTCCCAGTGAGTGGTGGTGGCTGTCTATCTGCGCTCCAGTTGTCCCATCTGTCTCTCTCTCTCTCTCTCTTCTCTCTCTCTCTCTCTCTCTCTCTCTCTCTCTCTCTCTCTCTCTCTCTCTCTCTCTCTCTCTCTCTCTCTCTCTCTCTCTCTCTCTCATAGATATGAGGTCATGGCCAAGTCGCCCAGTGTTGCACACTTGGTTGTCACTGACCCACATAGAACCTGGCTACAAGCCTGCAGAGGTTGCCAATACCTGCAGCACACACACACACACACACACACACACAAAAGGCCTCCCTGCTAAGGAGTGTGAAAAGAAGAGGACAAAAGAATGAGAGTCAGAGAGTACAACTGGAGACACACGCACACATTCATATACACATGGGCACACACACACACGCCTAATTACATGTCAAATCTATACATACATAAACCTGAAATCATTCATGATACTGTAAAAAAGTAGATCTTAGGACAGAGCGAGAGAGAGGGAAAGGGAGAGAAGATAAAGGAAAAAAAGAAGAGAAGAGAAAGCCAAAGAGACAGAAAAGGCAGGAAAGAAGAAAGGAGTGACTGTGTGTGTGTGTGTGTGTGTGTGTGTGTGTGTGTGTGTGTGTGACCCAGATAACGTGCTCCAGCCTCGCCTCCTGTCAGTTCACCTCCACCGCGTGACCGTCGCCACCCTGTCAGTGTGCCGTTGTGCCAGGCCCCCACAGGCATCTTTGGGATCAGGTGGCTGATCCATAACATACGCCAACAACATGACCTTGTCCTGGAAGGGCCCACCCCGAGCCTGGTGATGGGGGCAACAGGGGGCAACGGGTTGGGGTGGGGGTTGGGGGGTATCGGACAGCAGATGGGTACGGTAATGTACTTGGCATGGTGTGATCCATTACCCCTCCCTGTCTCTTTCTCACTCTCTCTTCCAGTCTGTCTCTTTGTCTCTCTCTCTCTCTCTCTCTCTCTCTCTCTCTCTCTCTCTCTCTCTCTCTCTCTCTCTCACACTCTCTTGGTCAGGTTATACACACAGTGTAGAAAATGTCATTGTACAGGTGGGAGGCAGGGACATTCACATTCACACCTATGGACAATTCAGAGTCTTTATCTATTGGTAATTTTGTCCTCCCTGCTGACATGTGGGGTGCCTCAGGGTTCAATTTTGGCCCCACATTATTTTTACTTTACATGCTACCCCCTGGGTCATATCTAGAGCTGCAACGATTAATCGATTAATTGTCAACTATTAAATTAATCGCCAACGATTTTGATAATCGATTAATCATTTGAGTAATTTTTTAAGAAAAATAAGTAAAAATTCTCTGATTCCAGCTTCTTAAATGTGAATATTTTCTGGTTTCTTTACTCCTCTATGACAGTAAACAGAATATCTTTGGGTTGTGGACAAAACAAGACATTTGAGGACGTCATCTTGGGCTTTGAGAAGCACTGATCAACATTTTTCACCATTTTCTGACATTTTATAGACCAAACAACTAATCGATTAATCAAGAAAATAATCGACAGATTAATCGACAATGAAAATAATCGTTAGTTGCAGCCCTAGTCATATCATCTATAGTTTTAACATCTCATATCATTGTTATACGCAGACGATACTCAACTTTATCAGTCAGTGAAACAAAATGATTTTGTAGGCTATTTTAAAGGACTGTCTCTGTTCCATTAGGGTTAGGGTTTGGGTATGTCACAAAACGTCTTCCAGCTTAACTGGAAGTTCTTGTTTTTCACCCCAAAAATTCATCAAGAGATCTACAGCAGTTTCTTGGCCCACTGGATTCCAATGTAGTCTGCCTCCAACTGCCAAGAAATTGAGAGAATAATTCATACCTGTGTGTCACAGCACATCACTCCAGTTCTGGCCTCCCTGAATTGGGTACTAGTCAAGTTTAGGATACATTTTAAAATCTTGCTGTTCACTTACACGTCTCTACATGGTCTAGAGTACATTTCTGAATTAATGAGTCCTCATAACTTTGTGAGATCCCTTAGGTCCTCAAACCAAGGGCTGCTGATGATTCCACAGACTAGGCTACATCTAAAAGGCGATCGTGCCTCCTCTGCACTCTCTCTTGCCCCTAAGTTGTGGAACGTCCTCCCCTAAGTATTAAATTACCAGATTCCATTAATATTCTTAAATGTCTGGAGACTCACTTTAATTCTCTCGCTTTCAATTGTATTTGATATAATAATAATAATAATAATAATAGACTTTATTTGTATAGCACCTTTCATACAAGAAATGCAGCTCAAAATGCTTTACAACAAAGAAATTTCATACATGAAAATAGACATAGAATGAGCATAACATAAGATGGAAAATAAAACCCACTGAATAATAATAAAAATAAAGTTAAGAAATAGAGTACATATAATAATTTTTAAAGAAGTGCAGCAGTGCATAAGTGCTGTTTTAGGTTCTCTTTTATTTTCTACCTGTATTTTATTCTCTTGCTTTTATTTGCTTGCTTTATGTCTTTTATGTCTTATCTCTCTACCCCTCACAGTATCTTCTGTTGCTTTAATTGCTTTAAATCCCTTTAATTGGATGTCTAATATGGTCTGTCCTACGATTCCACTGTATGGTGTTTTGCTTCTCGTTTATCTCTTGTAAAGCAATTTGTAACCATGATTTAGAAAGGTGCTATATAAATAAAGATTGACTAACCACTGTGCCACCATGCCAGCCCTTGTTTTATATATTTTTGTAGTATTTATACTTATTTCCCCTTTAATGTTTCATTTAGTACCACACTATGTCTTAAAATCGTATTTGTCTTATAAGGCACGGCACCACGGCTGAAAAAAACGTCCTTTCATCCAGTCAGAATAAAACTTTATGCTGAATATGGACACAAACACAGAAACTTTTTCTAAAATGACTGTTAAAATGTTTTGCAACAGGGAATATATAATTTTGAGAAAATGGCTGTAAGTATTTTTTTTACCTAATTTTGTGCTTGGTGTAGCCTGCTTGACAGCTGGTTTGAAAACAGAATGACTAAACTATTTATGGTTGTTTTTGATGATTGTTTTGTATATCATATGAAACTTTAATAGTTATAGAAGCAAAACAAGTTGTAGAAATGAGTCAGTATCTTGAAACAAGGCAAAATAAGGCAGATGACTCCACTCCACGCCACTTGAGTCAAGAAAAGTGAAGAAAATTCCAGTGTAATTGTCTCACCCCATTGGCAGATTGTTTTACTTGTTTTGAGAAAACATAAGCTCAGTACTAGATTTAAAGACTTGTGCAATTCTCTCTGTCTGTAGATCTCTTTATATCATTTTCTGTTTCTTTTCTATCTCTCTCTCCCTCTCTCTTTCCCTGGTGACACATGGTTAGCTTCACCCACTTCACTGTGTGTGTGTGTGTGTGTGTGTGTGTGTGTGTGTGTACGCGGGCGTTTGTGTGTTCATACAGAACCCCAAAGCTGCCACCATTTGTCGCAATGAAGTATTAATTTGTGTACATGATGCTGAAAAGATTCAAAACATGCACCCAAATTTGCTGCCACTTCATGCGCATAAATATATTAAAAAATGCATGCAATTAAACAAAGCAATTTCCAAATAACACGTTCTCCTAACGCATGCACATTTTACTAATAAAGATGGGTGTCAAATTAGACCTACTGATTTTCAGGGTGCTGAAATCACTGAATAAAGTGCGTTTCTTAATTAATTTGTGCACACTCTTAGAAAATGTCTGCACATTGGTGGGAATGTATTAATTTGTGCGTGGAGCAGTAAAATAAATAGGGAAAAAAATGTGTCTTCTGTGCATGTGGTACCAAGTCATCAAGTCAATGTAGTGTGTGTGTGTGTGTGTGTGTGCGCGCTTGTGTGTCTTAAATCCCTCTAATATGTCTTATATATGTAATATAAGCAAGGAAACTGGCGGTAAAGGCTTGTACTATCATATATTATTTATGCCATTTTTTTGGAAAATGCCATTCAAAGGCAACTCCTGGCAATGTACTCCTGAGTCATTATCACCTGCAGTTTTTGCATTGACATTCACATGCACACAAATGCATGCAGCATGCACACAGGCATGCACAAACACTCACTGAATTCCCAGTGAAGTAAAATGGAAGAGACAGGGACAGGAGGAGAGAGAAAGAGAGAGAGAGCAAGATGTGTATGCACACACACACACACACACACACACACACACACACACACACACACACACAGCACCACAGTGTGTGCCAACCTCTCAAAGGCACTGATAACCTAAAAAGGTATTCAAATTGGTAAACAGAAAAGTAGGAAGAGGGAAAAAAAAAACAATTGTATTTGACCCCTCAAGGAGAAAAGCCATTTCTCTATTCAATCAACTGTGGTTCTGGCCAACAGGAAATGTGGTTAGAGATTTCTCATTCTCTTTTCCTCTCCTCTCCTCTCCTCTCCTCTCCTCTCCTCTCCTCTCCTCCAGATTCCAGGACAGAAATTTCAGCACTTTTCCATCTATTCATTCTGCATTCATCTTCCCTGCCCAATGGACTGAAGACTGAAAAAGGGCTAAAGATGTTTTCCAAATCCATTTTGTCAATATCATCTCCCTTTATTGGCTTATAATCACATTAACATGGACCTTAAAGGCCAAAATCCAGAAATGAAGAGTTAATTTCCAGGATACTATGCATCTATTTTAAAGTTCGTCATTCAATATATCTGATATCTGATCTAGTTTGTAAAAGTTCTATTTTGTCAACCAAAGACTCAAGTTTCCTACTACCAATAGGTTCATAATTATATATATATATATATATATACTGTATATATTTTATTTTTATTTTTTTTATTTTTGTGCATTTTGTGCAAACCATAATTTTGCAAGAGGTGCCCTTTTTCTTTCAAATGGAAGATAACTCACTTTGGAACAAAAGTCTTTGTAGACAATGGCAACCTCTGTTGAACCACTTTCACCCTCCCAACTGGTTTTACTTGTGTTAAAATAAATTAAACTGAAGACATGTTTCTCACTCAGTTTTTGACTCCGCTCTAGAGACAAGGAATAACACATACCTCACACCAACAATTTGTTTGTTTATGTCGGTTGTGTTCCTAAGCACATGGGTGAAATAGACCTGTTTTGTTAGAAAACCTTTAAAAACCCTTCAAAACCATCATGTATCCAGTCTACTACCATTCAAAGGACTAGTAATTGTCACTTTCTCTACACATGAGATTTCTTTTTTATACTATGTGAGTTGTAGGATTTTTTCAACAGCCGTGCTCAAAGTCTCAGACCAATTCTAAATCAGCAGAAACAGATTTAAGTCAATAAAGAGCCATGGATACAGATGACAAGTTAGTATGGGAGTTTCCTCAAAATGTGCAACTTGGGTACATCAGATTCCCAAGAATGATTTTGAGAAATGAGAATGAGCAGTGCCATGTTTGTACACTGAAATATGCACTAAAACAAGATGTAACACGATGGGACTGGTGTGACTCATCTTGACGCGGTGAGTTACTTCACACTGACACAGGAACATGGGCGTTCTTTAGTTAAGGTAATTCATGGCGTAGCAGATCGCTATTGTCAGCTGAAAACCTTGTTACTCCACTTTGGCCGCTTTTCATATTTTCTCACTTGAAGGCAGACACGGTCCTCTATGGGTTGGGAAAATCGCATGACCCTTCAGCTTATGAAACCCTTTGAAAGCCTATTGCGTAATTTCAAAAAAATGCACGGCCGTCAGTGTAACGGCGAGTCCCTTCGTCTTGATTCCTGAACACTTGCCACTTCTGGAGACGCGAGGTGTTCAGCTGACAGCAGCGAGAAGCCCCGCTCTTTCTGTCCTTAATCATATTGGTACAGCTTGTGTCTCTGGCATACGACGAATTACTGAGGCTGCTATGAGTCAGCCGCTGACTAAGGCCGATGACTGTGTGAGACGTTTGCTATTTACAAGATACATTTATTCGAATTCCTTCGCCGTTCACCGGAAGGTCTCTCTATCTAGTAAGCCACCACGCTGCTTCGGTTCGAGTGTAGGCAGCCCAGTGTGTGTGTGTGTGTGTGTGTGCGCTCTCCAGTGAGGAAGTGCGTGGAGCTTGCCTGAGGTTGTTTGTAAAGGGGTGGGTGTGTTGAAACGCGCTACGCTGAAACACCTCTGGAGTAAACATCAATTGCGCTCGGTTTGAGCCGCACAGTTGCCCAGCTGACTGGCAGGATAGGCCTAAAAATGTGTGCGCTCCTTTATTTATGAGCAAATAGCGTCGCACCTCCTTCTAATGAGACCTGGCCAAGAAAGCAGCATCAATGGCAATCGAAAATGCTGCATGCAAACAACGAACTACATGATATGTACAGAATCGAGTTATAAGAATACAACTAAAATCACATTACAGATAGTGTAAGGGCAAATGCAAAATTCACTATAGCAACCAGGGGATGTAGTAGAGCATAAACCCACATAACACCTAAAGGTTTACCCATCCTTTTTAAGTTTAACACCTTTATAGGCTGATATAAATCTTTATTAGGTAAATCCAAAGTGTACATCAAAGTAAGTACTATCACAGTGAGGTAAGTTATGAAGGCAGGGTCTTGTAATGGGGGGAAAAAACCCCAGAAATTAATGGTTTTCTGAAAATAATTTATCTTTGTTTATGGTTGAGAGGAGATAACAGAGTGTGTCCTTGCTTTATGCTTCTCAAAAACATTCTGTTTGTCTCCTTTTGGTGTTCACTGGAGTCTACGGTAAAAGAATACGTGAACAACTGAAAGCCAAGACACTCTTCTTTGTTCAGGAAAGTCTTTATTTTTCTATGGCTTTCCAAAAAACATCTCTGGCTAGTCATATAAAACTATAAAGTCTTTCGTAACGTTTGCACACAAAAGGAGAATGCCTGGGCTTCCTGATTGCTTGTTTGTATTGGTGGTTTTTGCCTTATGATGATCGCTGACTGGAAGTCTACATCGCTGGACTCCACTCAACTCCAAGACCCACTCTCCGTTCCTGTCAATCACGACTCGCGAATGACTCCCCCTCGCCGCTAATTGGGCCGCGCGCTCGCCAATTTACTGGCCGATTGGCCCGGCCCGGGAGCGGCCGGTGGAGCGGCTTGGCGATGCCTTGTCAGCACTCAAGACGGCTTCAATCAGAGCGGCAAAACAGCATGTGCAAAGGCATGCAACATCCCCACCAGCAGATAAATGGAATAACACAGCCACTTAGTCCATTATACCCCCCTCTTTAGGGTCCAGAGTAATGAACTGTAATACAGAAATGATAATAATGATGATAGTCATAATTAGTGGGATAATAACAGGGCGATCGCAGGGTGCGGTAATGAGAGACATTAGCCGTGATCTACGATTGATCTGTGGCAAAGCAGGCAGCTCAGCAATCTAGCAGGACTCCCCTGGAATGTGGTGATGTGGAGTGTGTGTGTCTGTGTGTGTGTGTGTGTGTGTGTGTGTCATTTAAACACATTTGCAAAGATAGACAAATAGCTTAATCGCAGTTCACACACAAACCTCAAGTCGTTACTGCTACCACAAAACCTGCCAGTCTCCTAGCATGATTGAGAAGAAATGACAAAGTCAACATTTTCCCTTTGGCATCTAATCTCCAGATGCAAAAACGAATAATTCATTCTATTTTTGTATCCATGTTGAATGTTTGCAGCTTGTACAGTGTGTTTGTCAGTGATGTTGCCTTGCTGGCCGGGTCTCGCTTTGGGAAAAAAAAAAAAAAAAAAGTTTAATCTGGCCAGGACTGCATGGTGAGAGGAAGGTTAAATAAATAAAAGCATAGTGCTTTGACCATCCCTCAGTCTCTCTATATTGGTCCTGTCTGCAGCGAGGAATCTCCATTTGTTCATTCTCTCTCTTTCTCTCTGGCTGGCGGCACCGATAGCTTGTCTCTCGTCTCGCCCCCTCCCTCTTTCTCTCTCTCTGTCTCTCTCTCTCCCTCTCTCTCTCCTCCCAGACAGTGTTTACTCATTCTGAGTTTGCCTTGTCTCCTCTGGTTCTGGTAAATAATATATATCTGTCTTCTCTCCAAGAGGAAGTGTGTGTGTGTGTGTGTTTGTGTACAGTAAAATATGCACTTGAACCTCCCTGCAAGTGTGCTGTGCATGCCTCTGTATGTGCACATGGGTGTATTTCAGTGTGTGTGTGTGTGTAGGTGAATGTGTGGTAAGTAGTGGAGAAAAGGAGGGCTGGAAGCAGCAATCAATATTGCAAGGCTTTCTCCGCTGAGCCTTGAGGTGTGTGTGTGTGTGTGTGTGTGTGCGTGTGTGTGTGTGAGACCGAGTTCGCCGAGGGGGGGCGCGAGACGTGCCCGCGTCCCGTCGACAGGTCTCAACAAAAGCCATATTGTGATGCGAGGATTCTGCCGCGGCTGCGATAACGGCCGCAACAATGCCGAGCCCCGCCGCCCAGATCAGGACAAACGAGCGGGACAGGTTTTTCTATAGTTTCCTCCCTTTTTCTTAATTTCTCAGACGACGCCGAACGACGCTCCGAAAACGACCTTGAGCGGTGACAGTTCCGCAGGGGGAAAGAGTCGGGGAAAGAGCCTTCAAATAGCGCCGTTTTAGCTTTTCAGATGTGTCCGGATATGAATCTGCTCACACGGGGCGCAGGGGTGCAGGAGGGGGGAAGGACGAGGAAAGTGAAAATAGAAAGTCAGTTTCATAATCTAACAGCTATTCACATTGGACATATTTGTATGCTTGCGTGGTCCTGTGGAGATAAACAGACTGGTATTAGCATTAGGGACAAAGTCAACATCTCCGACGTTCATTATGGAGCTGCAGTATTTCAGCAGGTGGTCATTTTAATGCTAATTTTCTACAGTAGGTCAGGCCGCTGCCACAGCACAACAAGAACAAAACAAGAACAAAACAAGCACAAAATGGCCATCGAATATCTCTGTACTGGAAGAAGACATACTGAACAAAGGTTAACTCCTGGCAAGGTGAGAAACCAGCATGTCAAAAACATAATTCTAAAACAGTCTGGCCTTTACAAATGAAATCACTAGTCCAGCTGTCCAGATTACATCGCTCCTAATGTCTATGGTGTAAATATATACGATTTTCTGAGGCAGTGGGTGGTTCAGCAATGTAGATTGTAATGTGAACATACAGTTGTACACTGGAAGCCCTCTGCTGGTGGCATGGTGTTCATTCCTATCAGCACAGCAAATGTGGTTGCTAGTGGTCTGAAGTAAAGTTCTTAGGCAATCACAGTATCACACACACAAACACACAATCCCACAAAAGTAGAGATAAATAGAGAGACAGCGATAGAGCTTGGATTTTCTGTTGATGCAGTTTGAGTTTCTCTTTTCTTTGTCTGTTCAGCCGTGGTGGCTATCACTGCTCATGCTAACTACCCAGTTCTTCTTCTGTTTATTCCAAACAAACCGGAATTATATAAAATGCATCACTGCCTGTGTGCTAGAGGATTTTTCCCAGGAAAGAGCTACCAGACACCGGCTGTTCAGAACAGCAGATGGAAAAGCTTTCATGAACTGGCTATAGGTTGAATCACTGTTGTGTTACAGCAATCAGTGATAGAGAACAGCAAAACAGACATTCATATGAAAATGTCACAGATTTTAATTCGATCCTAGATACCGATACTCATAAAGATCAGAGATGATATGTAGAAAACGATTTTCTCAAGTGCTGTAAACTGATGAAGTTTGATAGTGTGCAGGTATTGAAGAATGATGAAAACTTCATACAGAGAGAGCGAGGCGTTCTCATTACATGCCAGGCCTCGCACTGCCGTCTCCCTGCATCCTCTGCCACTGAAAATAACAGATGGCTCGGGCCTGTATATATGACCAACTTGACCCGCACTCAAACGGCTACACAGTCAGCCCACGCCCATTATGAATTTTATGGCTAATTGCACTGAACCGGAATATGGAGAGGCCGGCGTCGTTAAAAAAGCTTTACGGCACGTTGGCCAGAGTCATCTTTGATTGCTTTTTCCTTGCAGTCACCCCTTATTATCTTGGCGAGTGTGTTATTACAATGCCAGGAAATTCCATATAAATGGGTTGGTCGTTTGGCGAGTGTGTTAAACGCACTGGAGGTTGCTTTATCTAGGAAGAGCTGATGCGCATCGAGTCCAGAACAGGTTCTGGTAGGCGAGAAATGCGCGACCTGGTTCAAGGGTTCAAGTGTATGTCAACTAGAACAACCAGAGGCACTTGAGCTGCCTAATGTCCCGCCATAATCCCCATGATATACTGAACAGGTTATTAATTAATTACTGCATTAATTAACATATGTTTCTATGTCAACATACTTGTCTTCATATAACACATGGGTGCTATTAATATGGACTCTGTATCTTAAAGCATGCAGGAGTTACAGTATATTTCAAGAAAACCTGTTTTCCTCATTAATATGCAAATTTATGCAGCAAGGTGCTCCAAAATCTATCTATCATCTACTGAACCTGTGGTGTAAGTATGAACTTCATGTATACCATGTGTTGCTCTTGAGTTATTGTGTTTACAAGAATATGTCTACACACACACACAGACACCATAATGACACAATGTCATGGTACATAACATGTACCATGGTGGGTGGGGGTTTTCAGAATGAGTGGATGCTGTATGTATAAACAGACATGCACTTTTGGGGGGTGTAATGGAAAAGTAATGTAATGAGTAGTGTAACAAATTACTGCTCCCAGGGAGTAGTAAGTAAAGCAATAATATTACTTTTGAAATGAGTAACAAGTAATGACAGTGTTTCCCCTATATGCACCTAGCAGCGGCGTTACCATTCGCCAAAGGGAAAACAGTCATGCAACTTCACGTTTCGCACAGTAACGTTACAGCAAACGCAATCATTTGATAGGAATACGCAAGGAAACACATATCTGTGAAATAAACAACATTTGGAAGATCCATCTTGATACAAAGATAGTAGGTATTCCACATGCACCGATTGTTTTCTTCTTCCTGGAGGCGGGCCTTACTATGCGCGAGGGCCACCGTGACGCGCGAAAGCTGTCAATCTCAAAGACAACTGACAGATTCCCTCACAGAGATATTAACGTTACATATTATTTGGATATTATTTGTGTTATGTGATTTTACTGTATATGGGTGGTTGTTGATATAATATATTTTTTGTTCAATAAATGTCAATAATTGTTTTAAAGATTATACTTTTATTATGTTCAATAAAAGTGTATTTTCCTAAATCTTGAGACACCTCATATGTAAGCTAGACAGACATTTCCCCTGCTCATTACTGTGCACAAATGAACTGTATGTACTCAGGCCTCAAGAGCCCTTCTGGTGCCGGCAGACACATAGAAACCTCCCGGCAGGGCGCACTTTGCAAGTGCACAAATTTTTGTGCAAAAAAAAAAGTAAAAAAAATTGTGCGCTTTGCTACAACTCCATCCTAGAGGAAACACTGAATGAGTAATCTATTACTTTTTCTGAGCCATGAGCCCAGCAGCCTGATCATATTTGTCTGCATCTGTACTGCAGTCATGCCATAAATTCATATACACACTATCCACAGGTGTTTTGTGTGTTACAGAACAAGGAATAGTGCAACAATCTGCCACAATGCGCCAGTTTTGCTCCAAAATCCTTCATCCAAAGACTTGGCCAGCATCTGGCAACCTGGAGGGGTGAGAAGTCACAGTGTGTGTCGTCTGTCTCTCTGCGAAGGGACGGACATGTCACACACACACACACACACACACACACACACACACACACACACACACACACACTCACTCGCAGCCACAACACACACACACACACACACACACACACACACACACACACACACTCACACTCATCAACCCCCTTCCAAAAACACACATACACACACACACACACACAAACAAACATATTTCTATAATCCCCTTCCATACAAACATGCACACACAGACATGCTCGCACATGTGTACACACACACACACACACACACACTTACACATACTGTACACATACACAGATTCCCATGAACACCCTTCCACAGAAACACAGACACACACACACACAAACAGCAACGCACCCTTCCAAGCACAAACACACACTCAAATACACACACACACATCAGTAAACAAATACACAACGCACACATATTGTTCTCATACATACAGTATATCCCTATTAACAACCTTCCATACACACACACACACACACACACACACACTCAGGGCTTGAGTCAGTTCCAGGGAGGCTGGTGAGGAGGCGTCTACGGTGGCAGGCGACTAATTGAAAGTGAAGTGAGTCCAAGCTGTCGCTGTGTTGGCCCTCCGCCTGCATGGCTAAAAAATGACCAGCTATCTATCAGCTCTGGCACCAGCAACCTGCAGACACACACACACACACACACACCTCTGATGGCTGTCCGCTACACAGAAGAAGAGAGAAGAAGTGGTAAATGTAAGGAGAACTGATTTCAAGGTGGAGCACAGTGTACATCACACAGTGTCTGTGTGTGTGTGTGTGTGTGTGTGTGTGTGTAATGTGTGTGTACATCACAGTATGGTGAGCACGCGTCACTTTGACTATGCTCATGTGCGTGTTTGCGTGCGTGCCGGCTTGCGTACCAGCTTCATTTGTTTGTGTGTGTGTGTGTGTGTGTGTGTGTGTGTGTGTATGTGTGTGCGTGTGTGTGTGTGTGTGTCTGGCAGTCACTCATTAGTCTAGGCCTGTCTCCCCGAGCCGCCAGTCTCATCCATTGTGTGGGCTGCCTGCAGTCATCCATTCCCCCCACCGCTTTACCTGGCCACATCCATCTCCGCTCAGCCAGACACTGTTAATACTGCACCACTGCTGTGTGTGTGTGTGTGTGTGTGTGTGTGTGTGTGGGAGAGAGAGAGAGAGACATAGAGAGTGTGTGGGAGAGAGAGAGAGTATATGTCTATGGGTTTGTTTGTGTGTGTTTATGACTGACAGCATGGCAAATATGAGTCAGTGCAGGCCTAATGGTCTTTTGTATATCCTTCTGTCCTTTGCAGCGACTATTTATCTGTCTGCCGTCTCCGGGTTTGCGCTCCAGCATGCAGAGGCCATTCTGGGTGAGGCCATTACGTGTTTTCCACTCCAGGACCTTGATAGCGCTGATGACATACCTGCCCTCAACCTGTTTCCTTTCACAACCAGGCTACAATAGCTGTCTACATTGGTGGTCTCCCAAAATAACACAAGGGATACAACAGATCCTGTGACTAATATGGGTTCTTGAAGGCCCATACCAATATTTGTTTGGACCGAAGCTGCTGATAACTGATATTTTGTGCAGATATTCAGTTTTGTTAAATTTGACTGTTTTCAGGCTAAAATATCCCCCCCCCCCAAAAAAAAAATCAGTATTCTGTGTTTTTCCCAGAATTATATGCTTGTCAGGCTGGAAAATCCTCTGAAGGATTTAGACCATCATGGGACACTAAAACTCTCCATTATGAGAGAGTCACGGGACACTAAAACTCTCCCAATATATCATCATCATCATCATCCATATTCATACATACTTGGAATCTGATCAAAATATCGCATTAGGATCAATTCAGGTTAAGGTCCTCCTATGGACAACCAGTGTAGAATTGATCAGTTATACAACAGATACTGTATGTAATCAAACAAACTGCATAATTTCCATCATATCAGACATGGACGACACTGACTGGACCATATGTGATTTTTAATTTAAGGACAATATCGGCCCCATATCACTTAAACCCTAATCCAATCCCGTGTATCACTAAACACTGTTTCTTTGCATTTGTTTTCAGCATTCATGCATACTATGAAGCATTTCCCTGCAACTCAACAGCTACCTAATCCTATCTTAACCAGAGCCTCGCTTTGATGGGGATTGCAATTGGCAGAAACATGCTTGGAGCTGCTCTCCGCTCTTCTAATAGGCAGCTACCATTAAAATCATATATTTATTTATGTAGTCATGAAAGGACCACCACAACACAAAAAGCTTCAGCATTAATTACCCCAGCAATGAAACAGAGCGAGGCAGCGAGAAAGAGAGAGAGAGAGAGAGAGAGAGAGACTTGTTGACATTTCTAAGGGATGGCGGTATCAAAGGCGTGATGCCTCTGATCTGCTTCTTGCTCTGTGTGTTAACATGCATTCTTGGAACAGGCATGCTCTCCGCCAGCGCTGGTTGGAATCAAACATCTGAACGCCCGACTCTTCCCACAAGAGACAAAGGCAGAGAGAAGAGAGAGAGTAGGTATGTGCATGGGTTGGTGGTATAGTGCAGAGAGTGCGTGGTCCATATCACACCAGAAAATGGAGAGAGAGAGAGAGAGAGAGGTAGGAAGACAGAGAGAGAGGGATAGACAAAGACAGGGAGCGCTATGTATTTATTCATGCTGCAGTCACGTCAGATGGGAATTACCATTGGAACGACTTCATGGTTCAAAGCGACGGCTTGGAAGTGTTTACATATTCTATAACTCATTTGAAGCAATGAAGACGCCTTGATTGAAGTTTTCTGTGGACTTTGGTTGATCCTGATCCGCTTTTTTTTTTTTTTAACACATATGCACGTAGTGAGTGATACACTTGAGTTCATGTTTTCTAGCAAACCAAACGTTGCAGTTGTGTGCTGCCATGGCATTTAAAGAGTTGTAACTGCAAAATAACATATGTGACATGTGTGATTTGAAATGAGTATATCGTTCCCTACACTTTACCTCAGGTATTTCCTTGTTGGTGGGGTCAGAGTTGAGGAAATTGGAGTCCATCGCCAAACCAAGTTCCCAAGTAGTATTTGCTAGATTAAAGTTGTGGTGAACAATATTTTCTAGTAGTATTTGTCACATGGAGGCTGAGGTGAACAGTATTTTCTAAGAGTATTTACCAGATGAAAACTGAGGTGAACAGTATTTTCTAAGAGTATTTACCAGATGAAAGCGAGATGATAGTATTTTGAAGGCTGATGAAGGCTGGGGGTGAATGGTACTTTCTAGTAGGACACTTGTATTTGCCGTCTTCCCCATTGTTCCATTATATTCCCATTGTACTGAAATGCAGTGGAATAATATTCACACCGATAAAGGACACTGAATTGAAAAGAGCGTCCGTGCCTATATATATGTAAGTGACTGCCTGAGTGGTGAGAGAGATAAAGAGACGGGTTGAGACACAAAAGAGAGAGAGAAGAAAAAATAGAAGAAAGGCAAACAGACAGACAGGAGAGAGAGAGAGAGAGAGAGTGGAGGGAGTAGAATAGGAATAGGAGTGAACTAAGTAGACACAGGGACCCTGGGGTGTATGTAATGAGTTGGAGAGAAGGCTGTTTGCCTAGCTTGGTTTACACACAGAAATGACCCTGTGCTGCACACTGTAGAATCCTCTCATCACACATACACACACACACACACACACACACACACGCACACACCAGACTGCCAGACTTGGAGGCTATCCAAAGCAGTAACGTTAGAGATGAGGGTGGAAAAGATCTGCCGGTCAATTCTACAATTTTCACTCAAAATCTCGCTTTAGACGACTTACCGCGCGCAATGTGGCCGAGGCCGTTTGAAGGGCGGCGCTGTACCGGGGCGAAGCTGTCATGATTAAAAACACATCGCCCCGCGTCAGCGTGAAGACCGCCTCCCAGGGACCGGGACGCCGCGTTCTCCTTTAAAGGCAGAACGCGTAGGGTTCACACTAAATATTTCACAGGCAAATGAATCATGATAGCAACCATCACTGCTATTCTACGGCCCCTGTGAGCTTCTTTCTATCAGCATATAATATCATCCTCCCCCCCCCCCCCCCCCCCCCCCCCGTCTCTTTTGGTGTGTCTCTTCTACCAGTTCAAAAGAATTCATGTAGAAGCCTCTAAATTGTCCCGCATTAAAGCAGGGAGTCAGTCACCACTGTGTCTAACAGCGGATAGTCCCGTTTTCTTGCTAGAATGCAGGAAATGAATGAATGCACCACCGCCAGTGTTCTGACATTGATATATAATATAGTACACCCAATATGAAGCATGTTTAAAGAACTTCAGATCACTGCTGATTGTCTCGGAGTAGAGACGAGTGTATTCTGTGTCAAACTGTGTCTAATCTCCTGTTGCATACTTGGTGAAATAAGACCAACAATCTCACTTTCAGATGTTGGGTGATAGCGAGCGGGACACAGAGCTGGAGACGGCGCTGTCGCAATAACTGAAATTTCAATACTACTTCACTGCTGTTGCTGAGTATACATGCAGTTTGTGATGGTTAAAAGAAGCAGAAGAGGGATTGGAATAGACAGAGCATCTGTCTGGCTCTTGACAGCGGACTCTAGCAGTCCGAGTCAAACAGCTGAAAAAGTTCAACAGCGTCAAACAGACCGCCATGTCTTGAACTGGATCCCAGTCCACCTAAACTGGTTGACAAACTGGTGCTGTGTGCGACACATGTAGTGCTGAGTGATTAACCAAAATTTGGGTTATTTTTTTGGTTTAAAACATAACAATTGACTGACTTCGGTTCAGTTATATGAATTATGCAATGTTCGGTTTTCAGTTTAAATATGCTGAATTTTGTAGTTTGCGGAAGACAGCTATTCAACACATCTAGGTCAGAATATGTGGTAATTTTGACTACTATGACCAAAATCCCTTGTGGCCCGCACACCAGACAGAAAGGAAATTATGGTTTGCCGCTACGTGCCACTTTCATAGTAGCTACTGTGCTGCACATGAGAGAAAGGAGGTATCCTAGATGAAGTGATAATGATGACCAGTATCCAACAATATATCAAAGAAGTAACAGTGTGTATATTGCGGGTGATGCCATATCAATTCAGGAAAACGTACTGGCTAGGTGATAGGCAGCTAGGCCAGCTACCAAGCTCATGTTAGCAGCCGACAGCCGGCTAGCCTCATAATTCCTGCCGGTCCCAAAAGTGGGTCCATCATTACAAACACTGTTGTTGTGCAGCGAAACTGTGTTCAAACCCACAGAACTTTATTATAAATTCTAGTCAAGACCCCGAGCTTTCCAAAGATATCAGACATGTCAAGCTGAATTACAGGGAAATGCGTATAAAATGATGCATAACACATGTAGAGATTTTCTATTTGTTGTAATGGTGCAGCCAAAAAAAATAGCATGTTGGGTTTGACTTTTTCACTCAATATAAGCAGCTATAGATTCAATGAAGCATTGGAACGAGCAGATACAGATATGTATGTGACATTGTCGTACACAATGGAAAAAAAAAAATTCTAACTCAGAAATTTTAGGGGTTCAGGGGGTTAACTATGTGACAAAAGCACTAATGTTATCAGCTAACCTTAGCTATGAATGTAGAAGATTGGTTACTCTGTTAGCATTTAGCAAAGATCAGGCATGTTGGTAAAGGTATTACTGTCAACAAATTAAAGTATGGGTGGGTTTTACACGACTGACTTTGTTTTAATGATGTGACAAGGTGGCTAAAGGATTCAGTTAAACATGCAATGATGAGTAAATGAGGATAATATATGATAAGCAGTAGGGCTGTCAGTCATTTTATGTCACTGTACTATCTAGTGTCATCATATGGAGGAAAAGCAGTGTGGGTACTACTATCTTCTCCTGAGGCCAATGATGTGGGGGTTTTTTTTTACATTCAGAGTAAAACAAATCAAAACTAAAAATCTAAAATATATGAAATAACCAAACCAAAACTGAACCGAACCCAAAACGCACTAATCGCTCAGCACTAGAAATATGGAACTATGGAGCTGACAAATAATAATAATAATAATAATAATAATAATAATAATAATAATAATAATAACAATAATAACAACAATAATAATGATAATAATAATAACGCCCAACATCAAAATGGGTTAATGGTTTTTCTTGTTTGCCATGGAATCATAGCAGTATCACATTGTTAGATATGTTAGATATTATTCTTAGTATCAGTATCAAAGTCAAATTTCTGGTATGTCGACACAAGGATATATAAGTAAAGAAGGGAAGGAAGGAGGGGGAAAACCAAGAGAGAGACTTGAACAGAACAAAGAGAGAGCGGCATAGTACTGGGATAAGGAAGGATAAAATGGAATAGAGAAATCAGAGACCAAAAAAAAAAAGAAAAAAACATGGCGTGGCATCGGGGCCCTGCATGCGTAGCAGATCCTGATGAATCTGCTCATTAGTATGACTTTCATGGCAGATCGCTCCATTAATAATCTATGGCTGTGACGGCAGCCATGACGGAGCGGGAGGGCCACAGGGGCGTCGCTTCGGAGAGCTGAACCTTGTCACTTGCAGGAACCTTGAGAGCCCAGACGGATCAAGCGTTAGTGGATATAAACATCCATAATAAAGTTATTGAAATAGATTGCAGGAAAGTTGCTGGAGGCCTCAACAGTCTTAATGGAATAAGTTATTATGAACACTACAGTTGGGCGTGCTGATAATGTTCGGATAAGTGTAGCAATTCACTTGTGACCTTGTTGGTATATTATTCAGATGTATTCATTGTGTGGCACTGCGTGTGTGTGTGTGTGTGTGTGTGTGTGTTAACCAAAGCCACTGAGGGCGATCTGTGTCCTCACTATCAGTAGCCATTTATTGAAAACACTAAAAAATACATAGTTGATACACATAATAACATAGTGGTAAATAATGCATCATCATATCTACCCTTTATGAATTATACATCCCTCCATGTTGACAGCTGTTCACAGTAGGCGTGTCTTTATTTATGTGTACAGCACAAGCAGTAATTGTGTGCCGTGATAAATTGCCATACTGTGCAAATATTTCTGTTTCACAGCAAGGGAAGGCTTAACGTATTCTCTGTTTGCTGTTGTTATGAAAAAAAAAAAAAAAAAGCACTTTATGCGGTATGATCACAACTGTGTCCCTTCCCCAAGTTTAACTGATGGTTTAATATTCTCCCATGGAAGCTCATTGGAGTACCACCCGCCTCAGCCTCAGCCAAAAATGGCAACAGAAATATTTGTCTAAGATATTAAATCTGGGGAAGACTGCAGCGATTACTTGGCCTCTGACATTCTACCTCCCTTGGCTATTTAACCCATTATTGTGTTCTCTGTATATTACACTTCCGCCAACCATCTATCAAACGCAGCATGTTAAGTAATCTAATTATAGCGTGTGATGTATAGATAGAGAGAAAGAGAGAGAGACCAGGTGGCTGTCACCTAATAATATTCACAACTACATTATAGCTAATTATTATGCACTTCTACCTCCGATGGCATGGGTTTTTTTAACGCCGAGTTCACTGCACTCCAAAAGTCCATCACCAAAGACCGGCAAGGCTTTGAATTATTTACTTCTATTCTCCGAAGAGGCGAGCAAGGGGGCGCTGCTGTCTGCTGTCGAACCCCCCCTACACACCCTCACACACACACACACACACACACACACACACACACACAGGCATCCCAATCAAATCTCCAGTCCTTTTGAAGTTAAAACTGTCTTTGGCTTGCTGCCATGTACTATAGACACACACAAACACAGACATCTACATTTCACTCTGAGAAGGGCTTTGGTAATTCAGTCTGCCTCATTTGGCTGAGACATGTTTTAAAAAAAAGAGGGGGGGGGGGGGGGGTAATGTAAGAGGAAGTATGCATAGAGATGGATAGTGGTGTCTACAGGGGCACGGCTGGACAGTGGCCTGGGAGAATACTCGTTTAAGGAGTGAGTGAATGATTGATAAATATAAACTGTTTGCATACATGTGGGGCGTGTCGGAGGGAGTGAGAGGGAGAGAGTGAAATTGATAGTATTGATGTGTGTGTATGAGAGATAGTTACGAGAGAGAGATAGGGAGAGAGAGAAATAACTTCAAGAGAGGTTCAGTAGTGTGTGCGTGAGAGATGAGAGAAGCAAAGGAAAAAAGGGAAAGTATAGAAGGTGGGTGGTCCCATGTGAAGATCATGGAACAACAGTCAACAACACGTTATTTATTCATGTGTTGTCTCTGACTCTTCAAAGATATTTATGTCGCACAACAATCTACTTCTATAGACAGTACGTGATATCCACATGGTTTGTCAATGAGGTCTTTCAATAGGGCTGTCAACGAATATTCTAAATTCGATTATATAATCGAGAGACCAGAGAGAGTGATTTGCACTCTGAGCAATCTAAAAAGCCCCGTTTGGAAATATTTCGAATTTTGGTCACTAGACGCTGGAAACACGTTGAATGTCCATTCTATATACCGTAAAACTTCAATTAATAGCCCGGGCTTTTATTTGCTTCAATCACTGAATACAACCGGCCTATATTTGGGACAGGAGTCAGGACCTTTAATTCCTTTCGCACAAAACTCTTGCTCAGCAAAGATGGAAAAATACTATCAAATTGTTTATTTAAACCAGTATGAATATTACCTAACCTGTATAAAAATTAGGCTATCGAATAACATATCAATTACGCATCATTCATTTGATCTTGCTCCGAATGACAGTGCGTTCTCAGTTCTCACTCTAGCACCAACCATGGCACAGAGAGAGAGAGAGAGAGAGAGAGAGAGAGAGAGAGAGAGAGAGAGAGAGAGAGAGAGAAAGAGAGAGAGAGATCTATGGTCTTTAAATTAAGTTTTAGGACATGTAGTCTTTAAATTAAGTTTTAGGACATGTATAGGACATTATTTTATTTGTTTATTTTGTAATGTGTAGGTATGTAGATCTTTTAAAAGACATGTTTATGTTTAAATATGTTTAAATATACCTATACAAGTAGTTATGTCTCTCGTTGTATTGGTTTGCCCTCTTATGGACATAATGCGCAAAATTAGATATTTGAATGGTTCGAACCTATGTGTTTTTTTAGAAGGAATAATCAACGTCATTTTTGGCCAATTTTGACAGCCCTATCTTTCAATGGAAGCCAAAAAAACCCATCATCATGTTCAATCCCACAATACTGAGGAAAGGTTGAGAGCACAGCTGAGCCCGCTCCAGAATGAAGAGAATACATCTTCCTCATAACTAATTCAACACAACACCACATTATCATGATGCACTTTGTGATAGAAAAAACCTGTGAAGACAGTCCATTGACAACCTAGGTGTCCAGGTAACCAACCACTACCGAAAACAACCCACTAACTAACAATCAACCAACCAGCCACTCAACCGACCAAACTGATAGCCAGCAACCAACAAGTCAACCATCCACCCAACCACTCACCCAACCAACCAACCAGCCAGCCAGCCCAACACACAAGCAATAAACCAACCAACCATCCACCCAATCAGTCAACCAACCATCCACCCAATCAGTCAACCAACCAACCAATCAACCACCTAACCAACCAACCAGTCCAACACCCAACTAACAAACCAACCAACCAGTCAGCCAGTCCAACATCCAACCAAACAATCAGCCAGTCCAACAACCAACCAACCAGTCAGCCAGTCCAACAACCAACCAACAAACCAACCACTCACCCAACCAACCAACCAACAAACCAACCACTCACCCAACCAAACAACTGACCACCCAGACAGGTAGTCAACCAACCAATCAGCTGGTCAGTCAAAGAATCAACCAACTAACCACTCAACCACCCAGCTAAATAACCAATAAACCAACCAACTGACCAACCAACTAGCCAAACAAATAAACAAAAAACCCATTGGCACCTCCTCAGCAATCACTGATACCATCTCCATCCACCACCAGCAACAAAGAAAAGAGTAAAGCGTCATGATCCTTACCTTGGCAATCTGGACACACCAGTTGAGCAACAGCTGGGATCCGATGTTGTCCTTGTGCTCGTGGACATAGTCGAGGAGGCACCCATGGGGCATGAGCTGGGTGACCAGCTGGATGGTGGGACTCAGGCAGACTCCCAGCAGACGCACGAGGTGGGGGTGCTCCATGCTGGCCATGATCAGGGCCTCCTGAATGAGACAGACATACACTCAGGCATGTGGGGGTGGAACTCTACATTAATAATGACATATAGGTTCAAAGGTTTCAAACGAGTTGGTTATGTTTACATGTCTAGACTGAACTGTCAAAGATCATAAGACTCCTAATTCTGTTTAAGGGTGAATTTTTCCTTCAAGAGAGCAGCTAGGTTCCACTAAGTCAGACACACAATAGATTTTTTTTTTATCCCAGACCCAGACTCCCAAAGTGACTGCTTTACTGGTTCACCAGACTGACAGCATGCTTTGTTGTCAAGTAAAAGCATTCTAGATGCACTAAGGTGAGATTGGTGTTACTCCTGTCAATCTATCTGCCAAAAAGTGGGTGTACTCTCATACTGTGCTGTAAAACAGGCTTTGTGTCTTTTCAGCAGTCTAATGTACCACCTTTGGTCTGAAGTATTTTGCAGGTTATATAATACGTGTACATGGACAAAAGGCAGCTCCAGTATATTGTGTGTAATCCTTAGAAACTGTTTGTAATTTCAATACCTATATGTCCTGGTGATATAGTAAGAGAGATAACACACATTATATATTATTCTGCTATAAGAATACTAATGCAGAATAATACCATTCTGTCATTGTAGTACTCTGTTAAATGCTATTGATTATTCCAATAATGGTGACACACTACCAAAGGCTTTCATCTAGGCTTGCATCTGCTCAACTATGCATTTACATACCCCCCCCAACCCCGCCACCCAACACACACACACACACACACACACACACACACACACACACACACACACACACACACACACACACACACACACACACACACACACACACACACACACACACACACACACACACATCTTTATGCACCTTCATGCAGTTTGACTATATGAGTTATGGGTTATATGAAAATCCATCATAAGATAAGCCATCTTTTCTATCCCCCCCCTATGGTGTGAAGCAATCATACACAAGATAGGAGATGGTGGCAGTGTGTGTGTGTGTGTGAGAGAGAGAGAGAGAGAGAGAGAGAGAGAGAGAGAGAGAGAGAGCGAGAGAGAGAGAGAGAATGAGAGAGAGAGAGAGAATGAGAGAGAGAGAGAGAGAGAGAGAGAGAGAGAGAGAGAGAGAGAGAGAGAGAGACAGAAAGAGAGAGAGAGGAGCTCCTATGAATGGTGCTGGAGAGATAGAGACAGAACACAGTCTGGGATTTATGTGGCCAATGCATGACAGCGCTTGCATAATCCAATCCTTGCTTATCAGCCGGAGATCTACGGCAACGCCGGTAGATCAGGGCAATGTTAAATCAGACCTGGAGTCTGGGAGAGAGGAGGCCTTTCTGTTCCACTGCATGGGCAGCAGCTCTCTCTCCAGTAAATCTGGACGACTCTGGAGTTCATCTATCACCATGCTGCGCTGTCCTGAAATATCTTCGCTCTTGAACTATCTTTCTCTGGTGGACACCTTGAAACTGTTTTTTTTCCCCTTCACTTCAGCTGTTTACATGGCCCTCTAAACAGTACATCAGTTTGCCATGGGAAACAGGAAGAGGTGTAAACTGAGGCCATCCAACAAGCTACAAATCTACAGTAAAAGCTCCAAGTATACGACACACATGCATAAATCTTGATTATACAACACTCAGCTTTGTAGATGTTGCCAAATAGTCTGGTCTAATTCAGTTATATTTAATTTAAAGGTCCCATATGGTGTAAAACAGGATTCCCTTTGCCTCTTTGATTATAAAGGAGATGGATGTGCTATCTAAACATCGTTAAAGTATCAAAACGTACCAGCCAGCAGGTGGCACTGCAGTATGTGCCAACTAAATCCACACAATCCATATTAAAAAAGCGAGCCTCTAAACGAGCCGATTGGACTTCTGTAACTTTGTGGCGTCACAAAGGTTCGCTCATTATCATTTTTATAAGAAATAATAGACTAACAAAATGTTTTTTTCAAAGCAGTTGAGCGGTTGTCATTGTTTATTACCAGAGCGGTTTCCCTACCTGTAGCTGCTGGGCTGTGGTGTCTCACGCTTTACCCTTGAAACGGTTAGCCAATCGGAACAGAGGGGTCGTTAATATTAATGAGCCTTAAAGACACAGCAACAGAAACAGCCTGTTCTTGGTAAGGCTCAGAGAGATGCTGGAAAATTAACGTGTAAAAGTGGATTGAGAGTGTTTTTGGTACATGACACCACACAAAGAGCTTTGAATAGACCTCAAGACAGAAAATAAAACACTGGAAAGTGGAGAATATGGACCTTTAAGTCTGAATCCTTATGAGTATACTAAATGCAAACATGATTTTGTCAAGTATAGATCATATGGTCATTAACTATCACGTTTGTGTGTGTGCAAGCACGTGCACGTGTGTGTGTGTGTGTGCTTCAGAGAGTGTGTTTGTCTTTAATTTAGTATCTAGTCTTAAGTGTTATTATTCATAAAACAGATGAAAATCATGCAAATGGGGAGAGATTACCACTTGTTGCTAATCAACTTGTTTCAAGAATTTTCTTGAATCAAGTGTTGTTTTCTTGATCTTGATACTAGTGGACTGATCTGCCTTTTTCAGCCTTGTTTCAAGATGTTGATGCTCATTTCTAGTGCAATCCTGAAACAAGCGAGACTGCATTGGAAACAAGTGGGATTATCTCAGAGTTTAAAGTAAAATTTTAATATGAGCCTAAATGACTTAAGATGGACATTTTCTGCAGTGTGCCAGCCTTACTGTTCCCACTGAACAAAACATAAAAAATAATAATAATTTTAAAAAAAAACAGAACGAGGATTATCATTTCCATAAACAAAGGAAACAGTGTTATTAAATGTAATTTCTAAGGATGGACCATGAGGGTTTATATTGCTCCAATAAAGACAAGCCCTGGGCAGTATTCTGCCTTTCAAAGGGAATAACTCAGCGTGCCCTGCCTCCCTGCCTGCCTGCAGCGACCATTAGGATTACACACGCACGCACACACACGCACACACACATACACTACAACACACTCGGCATACATTTGCATGACAGTGTAGCAGGGGCATTGACAGGGTTCTTAATAAGTATTCGTCCCCATGCTAGGCGCGGGCAGCGGGGAGGCAGCCGTGGCATTTTGCTGCTTGGCCAAACATGGCCGCCTGACTCCGCGTGCCGCTGTGTTTTGATTGCTGTTTAAATGAAGGAAGCTTCCTCCCTCTGAGCCCTCCGCAGGTAGGGAGGACGAGTCAGCGTGGAGGGAGACGTAGAGAGAGAGAGAGAGAGAGAGACTACTGGGGCACACACACACAAACACAAACACACAAAGTCAATCAATCCTTGGTGACATTCTAAAAACATTCAGTGGCAGCAGCTTAGAATTCAGAGAAGTCAGTTTCTTATTGGAAGGTTGCCAGTTTGAATCCCCACAACTACTTTTCTATGCGTTTTGCTTGTATTGCTTCTTTGAAATGTCCTAAACAAACAAAGGTTGCATCTTGTATGTGTAGCTTGACTTGACTTCTTTTATCTTATTCTTTTTTGCGCCTCCTCAGCACGTCTCTCTCTCTATATCTCTTTATTTTTGTCCCTCCATCTCATCTCTCATTCTTGCTCTCACTCTTGATCTCTGGTAGTCTGATAGTCAAACAAGCCCCTCGAAGCACGTAAAGCACACAATTACAGATGGAGAGACGTACAGGATATTCATCAAAGACCGGCTGTTAAAAATAGAAGTGCTAACACTTTAAAACTCTTTCTCAGACTGTCAAACTAAGTGAAAATGAGTGCAATTGGGTCGTTTCCCTACGTGTATGTATGTGTGTGTGTGTGTGCATCTGTGGGTACGTATGTTGATGGGAGTTATTTCATCTCCATTGCATCATCGTGCGGGAGATAATTTGATTTTTTACATTCATTTTTCCTTTTGAAATGAGCCGGGCGCCGAATGTTTTATAAATGGGGCCTTGTGAGCTGTGCTGGGAGCCTGTGGCATGGTGCGTGTGTGTGTGTGTGTGTGTGTGTGTGTGTGTGTGTGTGTGTGTGTGTGTAGGGGTCTTTTGGGAAACCTCTGGCTTCTAGTCTGGTGTCCATGGGGTCTCAGTTTAGCTCTCAATAGCATCATTTCACCAACGGAGATGATTTGTAAGCTGCACTTTCGTTTCAAATAAATGAGAAATGGTTTCGGTCGTCTTGTGAGTGTTTTTGAGCTTGTCAACGTCCGCTATGTCAGTGGTTCTCAACGTGGGGTCTGGGGACCACCAGGGGTCCTTGAGGGCATCCAAGGGGGTCCCCAGCAAATTGATGAAGCGTTAAACTTCATTATTTAATTTACAAGAACAATTATAGAATGTAGGAGACTATTTTGATCATAGTTTCACTGTTATCTCTCTCCCTACAAGACAGAGAGTCATGGAGTTCTGGACAAAATCATATCTAACAATAAAAATATTCTAAGATTTGGGTCCGAGGGACAAAATCGCATCAAATGGGGGTCCGTGGCCCTAATGTGGACTAAATTAGGGGTCCTTGATATGAAAAAGGTTGAGAACCACTGCGCTATGTCCCACTGTGGCAAAGTGGCTTATAATGGCGCTACAGGGATCCTAGAGGCCTTCACAACGCAGACTAGTTTATGTAGGAAACACCTCACCCAGCAATAAACTAAAAATCAATTTGCTGTATACGCTGTGACTGAACGCACACAGTTTGAAACACTTTGATACAACAAAACATAAATCCAGAACTGGCTCGTTTTTTATGAAACTTCACTGGAGTTTGAATTGCAGTCAACCAAAATCATTTGAGTGTTTAATTCTATGGGTAGAAGAAAAATTTTCGGAGAATAGTGAAACTGATTGTTTTCTATAAGTTTTCTATGGCGAGTTGTACAGATACTCACGTCCATGAACTCCACGTTAGCCTTGGGTCCCGTGGCCTCGCTCAGGATCTTAATGGCGACAGGAATCTTCACCGTCTCGCCCTCTGGGACCCAAATACCCTGCGGGATACACACACACACACACACACACACACACACACACACACACACAGACATATGATGACTCATACATGCAAATTTACAAAACTCCTGTTCACCTGCATTAAGTTGTGATCGGTTTGCACAGGAGGAAACTCAATTTGAAACACCCAGTAGAGAATTTTTGGGGGTATTTTGTATGAGAATGTACTGTGTATGATAGAAAAGGTATTTTGCCCTTCAAAAAGATGAGCAAAAATATTTAATCATTTTGAAGTATTTCATTTCAGGTGGGACTGGTGTAACATGCCAAGTGATAGAGCGGCTGCCAAAGCAGTCAAATCAGTTGAAAGAGGAGAGAAATCAAGCGGCGCTCAACTTTTTCAAAATATTTCAAATGTATTCCATCCATCCATTCTGCCCTGATGTGACTGGATATCCCCGGTGAGAGCAGGTCCACTTCCACTCATGAATTAAAACACCCATCCCATCCCTTTTAAAACTCTGATTTGTAATTTCAATATGCTGCTTCCTGTTGATAAATTGTCCACCCAACTGGATTTGATTATGATTCACTGGATTGAATAGCACTTTTTTCACTTTCAAGACTGGCAGTATGTAACAGCTGAACATGAGTCTTACATGCATTTCATAGCTGAAAAAGGGTTCTTTAGGCTTGTAACACTGAAGCAAATTAGACCTGAATTTTGTATTACAATAGTATTCCCACACGATAAAAAATGACTGATGGACAGTTTATAAAAGTTGCAAAAAGCTAATTTCTATATTCAAAGCTGAGTGTGACGTTTTCAGGTCAGCACCTCCAAGTCTGATACTATGGTTCTCTTCTGGATAAAGGCGGCCCGTCCCATCCAGGTGAGGGGTGAGCAACTGTCCCAAGTGGAAGAGTGAGCTTTGAGGTGAGCCACAAAGCAAAGCTCTCAATTTCCCGGTCGGTCCCAGGGAAGCGACCGAAAGAATAAGACTGTGGATACAAGCGGAGGAGACCCTCGGGGTGGACCCAGGACAAGCCGGAGGGACTACATCTCCCAGCATGCCTGAGGATCCCCCAGGAAGAGCTGGAGGAAGCTGCGGGGGAAAGGACATCTGGGCGATAATGGATAATGGATGGATGGACGAAAACGGCCAATTTGGATTTCCATCTCTATCTGTCTCCGCCTCTCGTCACATGGGTGGCGACCTCATCTAGCTGTTATTTCACTCTGACCCCAGGGAGCTCAATGTCTGCTATTACTTATTCTCTCCATTCCTGCAACCCCCCCCGCCTACCCCCCACCTCCCCCACCAGCCTCCCATCTCATTTCCTGTCATTAATGATCCTGCAATCTGTCTTTCCTGTCTTCTTTTTCTTTCCCTCCTCCGCTCAAAATTAGGAGTATATGAATTTTTTTTTTTTTTTTTTGTATTTTTACATGCTACAGCTACAGATGCAACAGCAACATACTGCAAACAACTTGTGTACCCATTGTTTTACAGTATGTATTTTGGCTGATATATTTAGTAGGGTTAGAGTGATATATCAGTAATCAAATATTGTCCTTTGATTACAGTAAAAAGATATGATATAATAAAGATATGATGCAGTGTGGTGGAATTTTCCTGTAATAAAAGAGACTTGGAGAGTAGAGTTGTCTTTCTGTCGTCTTTATTGCCTGCAGACAAGGCACAATGCATTCACAACAGGTGTGATCAGCAAAGGGCGAGAAACCAAGCCTTTGTCTCTGTCTTATAGCTGAAGCCCCAGAAAGCCTGGCCCATCCCTATTTTAGGTTTCTTCTGATAAGAAGTTTCGGAACTTTTATTTATCTCAAACTGGTGGAGAATGGAAAATTACTGAAAGCAGAGACAGCATTCAACTGAGGAATGAGATTGTGCTTAATACATAATGAATACAATCGTATATAATGGTATAATTTCTACTACATGCAGTTTGTCTGATTACATACTATATCTTGTATAATGTATCAATACTACATTTGCTGTCTATGGGGAGTCCTTAACCTGAATTGATTTGAATGTGACATTTTAAGGCGATTCCACACAAGTATGCATGAATATGTTTCATTATTAGGGGTTCAAGCCCATAGAACTGAACCCCTATTGTTCTTGTGAGGATTAGTAGGGTTTAGTAGGATTCTTCTTCTTCTTTTTATGCCCTAAAATGATCTTTATCACAGAGACCGTAAATCCTAGAGCAATCAGATTTAGTAAATATAGCCACAAGCGGCCATTAGTGGGGTCCCAGACTATGGGACAAATGATTTGACAGTGAGAATATACTGTAAGCTTGATTCATAATTTTGGAAAAGTTATACATTTCAATGATAGATACATTTCAATGATAGAACATTTCAGTGACCGTCCTGCAACTGTAGGTGAAACGGGGGCTTCGATCCGATATATCTTTATCGGCCTTCAAAAACCCACATTGGTCGAACCCCAGTGTGTGCTTCTGTGAGCAAATGTATTAGCGTGTGTGTGTTTGTGTGTGTGTTACCTTGTAAACAGTCCCGAAGGCCCCGGAGCCGAGGATCTTGACTCTTTTGAGTTCCGTCTCTTTCAGGATGCGGAGCTGTGCCTGGTTGGGTGCTGTCCCGCTGGGTGTTAGGGGCTCCACCAGCTAAAAACACACCCAGTAACATATGGGACACTCAATCAGGAGCTCTAAGATAACGAGCTCAGGCCTATAACATACAGGATATTCACAATGTTGTACAATGAAGTCCTCTCATCCCTCAATCCCTCCCACCAGTAAGTCAGACCCAATAAACCTGTAACTTAGAAGATGAATATTTAGAAACAGATGAATTACTAAGTAACTGAGTAACTATATTGTAGTTTTCACAGGTTGGGTGGTAATTCCATGGTAAGTTTAATAAACCTTTGTGGGTACAGCCATGAACAATTGCTGTGTAAGGAAAGCTAATTTATAGAAAAGTACTGCCTTAATTAAATGCACAATTAAGCACACAATTAAACCTTCAGTACCTACAAGATTGTTCCTTGAATCAAAGAAAGTGCAGCCTTGGAAATTATGCCATGAAACTGCTGTTACCATTCTAAACATATGACAACTACAATGGAGTTACTACAATATACCTACTTTGTTGAAGCTGCAATTACTTGATAACTTGCATGTATTAACCTAGTGCTTTAGATCAGTGGTTCTCAAAATGTTTCACGTCAAGGACCCCTAAACTGACACAAATTAGACCACGGACCCCCATTTGATAAGATTTTGTCCCAGGGTCCCCCATCTGATAAGATTTTTGCTTTTAGATGTTTTATTACAGAAAGTGCATGAAATCCATGACCAAAATAGTCATACATTCTGTCACTGTGTTACTTATGGATGGAATTATAGTGAAAATAAATTATTCCCCTTTTTGCTGGGGACCCCCTGGAACCCCCTCAAGGACCCCTGGGGGTCCCCGGACCCCACTTTGAGAACCACTGCTTTAGATGACTGTTAGGTTACTATGACATTTATCTCTTTTGCTTCAACAAAACCAATCCAATTCTCACTCTTTCAGTCACTCTTTCTGTTGCATGTAACAGAAATTCCGGGTATGCTTTTAACTTTCCAAACTCCGAAGTGAGAGATTTAATACAAGAATTGAAAGCAGAGGAGAGAGGGAGATGGGTGGATGAGGAGCGAGAGAAAGAGGCGGGAGAGGTGGATAATTGCGGAGCTTGAAGAGGAGTTGGCGCTTTCGTTGTCTCATTACTGCTCTCTAAGTGGAGGAACGAATGGATGAGAGAGAGAGAGAGAGAGAGAGAGAGAGAGAAAGGGGCGAGAGAGAGGGGGAATGAGAGAGAGGTTATGTGAGGGGAGGGAGGGTAGATGCAGAGTGGGAGAGGAACTGTGGCAGAAACAACAACAACAAGACAGCGATGGAGAAGCGAGGGGCTGAATTAGGCGGAGGAAGCTAAAGCGTGAGAGGGGGAGCAATATAGGGAGAATTAGAAAAAGTGGAAGATGAGAAAGAGAGAGAGAGAGAGAGAGAGAGAGAGAGAGAGAGAGAGAGAGAGAGAGAGAGAGAGAGAGAGAGAGAGAGAGAGTAAATCAGCCCTGCTCTGGTCGGCAGCCTCTGTCTCTCCGGCTCGCGGCGGCCGTCTGATTAAAAAACAATAGCTGTTCTTCATTTAAATGGAATAGTAAATCAGCTTCTGCAGGGCGGAGGCAAGGAGGGCAAGGGCCGCATACACACACACTGACATGTTCACACACACACACACACACACACATAAACACATGCAAGCAGACATATGTGCACACACCTGACCCATGCATATGCATTGAAAGCAGGCACAAACCCAACACAGACACACCATGAAACACACTCACACATACACACACATGTAAGCAGACATATGTACACCAACTCACAAATAAACAAAAACAAACATTCACACACATTGGAAACGGGCACAAGCACACACACACAGTGACACACACACACACACACAGTGACACACACACACACACACACACACACACACACAGACCACTCTGCAGCCCCAGTGTGCAGGGAGCTGGCCAGTATAACTGGTGCTGAAGCTGTTGAGGCTGTACAGCTGCTAGAGTATCGGAGCTGTCCACCCTCCCACCGTACACTGTGGTGCTGAAACCATGAAACCAACACACAAACAACCACAGAACCATCCACGCACACACACACACACACACACACACACACACACACACAATTTTAACATGCAACAGTTGACTGTCACAGGTTAAAAGACATGAGAACAAATCCCATGTGAAAAAAGGCAGCCACACATAACAAAAATATAGTTTGATCTTCCTCTAGCTCAGTAAATGCTTTTTAGGGAGATGCACCGCTTTTGGAAGCTAGATTATACTTAACACTGCATTTGCATTGCATGATGGTACAGAATTGTGAACAACAGCTGGTTTCTTCCTGGTAAAGCTCTGTATTCTGAGTCTTCTGTTCTATGTGAGTTAATGTGGCAAAATAACATTTTCTGTAATATAGTATATTGTACATTATTGCTGGCATGTGTGTGTATGGACAGGTGCAGTGCTCCGCTGAAAGAAAACCAAGTACATCTGAGAGAGCAGTAATATAAGCCATATAGGTGGCGATCTCTTCATTACTGTCGCTACCAGCAAAGAATTGGACTCTTCACTGACACTTCTGTGCTTTGAAGAGGGAGAAAGCGGTGATATAAGACCCTTTTTTCTCTGACTTAATGGAAATAAGGGCTTTAAATGGCATGCTGCCCGAGCTTTTAACACAAAGTGACTCTTCTTCTCTGTTCTTTTAATGGTATGGTCCCTCACCTCTTCATAACAGAGGTGTCCTCGCCTATATAGCATGGCAAAGTGAACACCTGAGCCTCTGACTTTCTGACACTTGCTACACCTCCACAATCACCAACCGGAGACATGAAGGCTTCTCTCCGCGTTTCTTTTTCTTCTTCTCTCGCTCTTTCAGTCTGGCTTTCTCTCTCTCTTTCTTTGTGTGGGCGTCCTCCGAACACTGCCAGGCCTCAGCCACCACACACACACACACACACAAACATACATTCACATGCATTGTTGGGCTTTTTATTGATTCTCTGTGTTATTCAGGGAATTGAATGGAGGAATGGATGTTTAAAACACGTTATGTGTCAATCAATGAGACTGCTCATTTAATTTTACCACTTTTTTTTCCTTGAGAACATTTCAAAAGAGCCACTTTGTCACTCATTTGTCCTTTCATTCATTTGCCCTATGCACTCATTCTCTCACCCATAACAGTATTTACCTCTCTTCCTCTACCATTGGTTTCAATCTGAACTCAAGACACTTTGCCATACCCAGTTCACACTCATGTCCTCTATTTCTCTGGTGCTCGTTATCACTCCAACAGCATCTCGATTCCTCTTTCCCATCTCTTCTCCAGCCACTGGCCACACTCACCTCTGTCTCCAGGAAGCGCCGGAGGGCTCTCTTCTTCTTGATGCTCTTCCGACGCACGGACACTGCCACGCTCAGCACCACGATCACCACCACGAACAGGCCGCCGATCACCCCCGCCGCGATCAGAGGGGTTCTGGAGGGGAGGAGGAGGAGGAGGAGGAGGAAGAGGCGGTGAAGGAAGAAAGGGGTGAGAAACAGAGAGAGAGGAAGGAAGACAATGAGGAGGCGAGAAACACGAAGACCAGGATGAAGAAGATAATGACAGAAGATGAGGAGAGGAGGACAGGAAGGTTGAATAGAAGGAAGAGGAGGAAAACATTATGGACAAGGAGGGGGAAAGAAGTGGGCGTCAGTGTCACGCTGCCATCCGCACAAAAGCCACATCTCTCCATGCAAACGGTGACGCACATTAGCAAAAACATACTTTTAGTCTGTTTTTCCACTGCGCTTTCAACTGGTAACAAATACCCATGCATGCCCTCTTGCTAAAGTAGAGACCAAGATCAAAGACAGGGAAATTACCGTCAGAGCGAATTCTCCACATCCGTCATCTGAAATCAAGCCTCTCAATAATCGCCCTGACGCAGCTCCCCGAAATGTCTGCAGAGTTGCTGCAGAAACGAGCGGGGAGAGCACGTATACCCCCCCCCCACCTCTTCTCTAGCTTTAATGAAAGGAAGTAATTTGGCCAAGGCAAACTCGGGCTCTGCCTTAAATCAGCGGGAAAAAGGCTGTTAGCAGGGACTGCATATCACAGACTAAGGTAGGCCCATTAAACGTTATCATACTCAACCGGCTTCATCTGAAGTGAAATAACTTCCCATCTCTGCCTCATTTCTCACTGGCTTGCATAGAGGGAAAAGTACGAGTTGGTGGTTTCGGAGATGCAGAATACAGATGATTGGGCTGCAAAACGGTATGGAAAGAGCTTGGTGGAGACTTGTATCGTATCAGTAAATATGAAAACGTTTCTCTAATGCTGGTCCTGCATGGAGAGTGGAGCAAGGGAAAATGTAAAGACCACATTGATTTGTGTGGAGTCTCTATATACAGTATTACTGTCCCTCTGTTTCTACAAAAACTGTTGAATAACCTGTGGTCCTTGTGCGAATCCAACAGGTCAATAAAACCTTGAGCTGGAAATCTTGAAATCAAAAACCAGGCAGAAGACTTCAGCCTTGTTACATGCTGAGAAACTTAAAGTTGATATGATAGGTGGAAACTTCCTTATTCATGAGATCCAAATTTTATGGCTGCAATATGAAATCAGTAAGCATACCATTAATGTACACCGATATATTTCAAAGCATATAAACAAAGTGAGGTTGTCTAAAACCAATGCTTAGATGTGTGTGTGTGTGTGTGTGTGTGTGTGTGTTACTGTGTCCATGTCCCCTCCTCATCAATAACAACACTATAGCAGCACTGTGAAACTGCCACTAGTGGCCTATTTTGTAAGACACAGCCACATATATCATTTATCAACAGGGTAAGTGAAAGGCCACAGAGGGTTTAAATGTTGTTTTACCGTCATAACCCACTGTACGAGTCTATTTCAGGTCCCAATCCACTCAGACAATCTTTCCACCTGGCATTCTGCATCCCTGAGTGACTGGATTGTACTCAGGGACAAAAGAACAGATCAAATCCAGGCTTAAAAGCACCAGAGATGCATTGGAGATTCGATTGCCCAACAAACCACCTTTGGATGTGGTCAGAGACAGAATTGACCACATTAGCAACAAAGTTGAAATGCAATGTGTCTCTCCAGGCGGCAGGCAGTAGTAGTCAGGTGTTAGTACCAAACTTAAAAAATGGACCGAATGGAATGGAAACGATACTGGTGGATGGGAACAAGTGAGATGAGGCATTTACTGTCAATTGAAGAAGTGACATGAAGAAGCGTCAGCTTTGGGCAGAGAAAGAGAAATGTGATTTTCATGTGAAAGCCGGAGACGCATTTTAATGTCAGGTGTAAAATATAATCCATCGAAATCAGATCTAGACACATTCCGCACACAAGATGCATGTTAACGGCAGGTGGAATGCCGGCCTTTGAGGGCTTAGCGCGAGATAAGCCGCTCGCAATCGTGTTCAAAAGCCAATCGCTCCGACAGTGAACAGATTTACGGGAGGCGTGACACCTCCGAGTCCAGGGAGAGCCGGCAGTCCGGCGCTTGTATCCCGGCCGCGGCTATCAGAGATCTGATAAGAGCTGATCTGTTTACCGGGGCCAGCTGGCGGCTCCATTCCCCCACACTCCATCTATCTGAGGCGTGGAGTTCCCTTGATCCTGTCGGCGATGTCTCGAGAGTTTTTTTCCCTCCCCGACGTGAAGGCGTAGATCTTAATCAATCCCTTCTGCGGTCGTGACTCTTTGCCCCCCCCGACGCTGTATCTCCTTCACCATCTACTGACCCCCGTAACAGGCCGAGGATACCGAGCATTGATCAACTGATACCCGGGAAAAACAGGGATTTTCCCTGGCTGTCTGTCTCTGACCGGCTCGATTTGTCTCTTTCTGCAACGTCTGCTAACAAATTTCTCTCCGAGCAGCCGCCATCGCTGTCTCCTGCTTCCTATAAACAGCTCTGTTAAGCTGCCAGATGGGCTAAATGTGTTTTCCCCTGTTTTTTCCTCTGTCTACTGGTCTTTGTTTAAAGTCAGACGCTGCCTTTCCCCCCGTCGTCCCGTCCCGACCCGTCCCGTCCCGTCCCGTCCCGTCCCGTCCTGTCCTGCACGGCTCCGTTCTGTTCTGGTTATTTCGGGGGCCAGTGCTGTGCTGGAGGTCCCCGGCCCCATTAGTAGTTTATGAGTTCTGTGGTTTTGGCTGCTTGTGCTGCCCTGTAATACTCCCCCCCCCCTCCCCCCAACACCAAATCCCAAACCAAACCCAACAATCCCCAGTGCCACCTGATGCCAAGCTGTTTCTCTCATGAAATCGCGAATCCATTTGCTGGAGACTGTTAGTGGCGTTTTGTTCCCTGTTCTCCCCCACTGCCCCAGAACAAAAGCTAAAGCGCTATCAATTTATCAAGAACCAGGGCAAATTGTGTGCGTGCCTGTACACACACACACACACACACACACACACACACACACACACACACACACACACAAAAGCATTAAAGGCACACATGGGGATTTTTGGCCTCAGAGGTAGCCATTAATCAGAGACTTTGCTTACTGTGATTCTTTTTCTTGGCGTTTGTGTGTGTGTGCATGGTCCTGTGTACAGTATGTGTGTATGCATGCTATGGTATAGAGGCAATCCACAGTAAAGAGACTTGTACCTGTCCATCCAGCCGATACAGTCTTGCAGCCTGGGTCCAATGCATCTGAGTAAACAAAACAAAAGATAAGAAAAACATTAACCTAAAAAAATGTATCCATAATTTGCTTTATGCAATACCTGCATGAAAACTCCATGAATGGAGTAACAATATATTCCTGTATGTTATTCCTTAGTTGTGATTGACTATATTCCTAAGTGCACAAGGTAACAGGCCTGTCATATTCTTTAACCTGTCTTAGTTTCACCTCTGCCAGTGTCTACTTTGTTTTCCTCAATATCTGTCCACCACCCCCACTACAACTGTCTGTCAAAATGTGTGTGTGTGTGTGTGTGTGTGTGTGTGTGTCCCGGAGAGACTGTCTGGGTTATGACAGAGAGAGATGAAGGGATGCTGTGATATGGCACTTTTCATCACTTAAAAAACACTTTGAAGTCGCAGAGAGGAATAGATCTATCTCTCTTTCCCCCTCCCTTCCTCTCCTTGTCTATCTCTTCCTCTCTCAATTCATTTCGATTCAGTTCAGTTCAATTCAATAGGCTTTACTGGCATGATTTTTGACATGTGTTGCCAAAGCAAGTATTGGTCGAATGATGAGAGATGGACTGTGCTAAATCATATTCATACAATATTATATTTTCATATGGGCCTTGTGCCACAGTCTATTTGGTGTCGCACTGTCTGGTGCCAAATACGCTTCAAGATTGCACTATGAATGTGTAGCACCATTCCAATAAGTAATCTATTTTTTTTTTTTCCTTAGTTGTGGTGTAAGTTTTTTGAGCTCATCCAGTTTCGGGGCAAGTTGGCCGAGGGAGCTGCTTTCTGTTAGATTGTTGTCTTTATAATAGTGAGAGCTAATGCATTGTTTTAATACTAGCTCCAGAATTTGTTGGCTGTTTATTGGCCTAATTCCTGCCTCTGTCCCCTCCCCCTCTATCTGTCCATCTCTGTCTCTTCCCTCTCCCTCCCTCGGCTTGTTTTTGACCGGCGGACCGGCTTATAAAGCTGTATCTTTTGACAAAGTGTCAGCCTGGTGTTTTCCATTTACTACTACATTGTTATGCTTGAGCGAGCTGGAGGCTGTCACTCAGGAGAGGAGAAATAACACTCAGGGAAGTGACAGAAGTCCCCTGTGGAGTTAAATACAAAATGATGTCTTGCCAACCCTTGTTGAATATTACATTGCGGGATCAGTGGCTAGCGAGCAAACGGAGAGTGGCAAGGTACTCCACTGACTCCTCTTTCACTTTCATTATTTCTCTGTTCTCTCTCTCTTTCTCCTCTGTCTCACTCTCTCGCTCTTTGGTCATGCGAGATGTTGGAATTATCAGTTCGCGGAGGATTGTGAGGAGAAGTGTGTGTGCGCGTTGTGTGTGTCTGTGTTCTTGTATTTCTGTCCTTTTGAGGAACAAATGTACTCACAAGGATAGAATGAAGACATTTTGGAGTTTAGGGTTAGGACTTGGGTTTAGGGTTAAAGTCTAATTAGAATTAGATTTAGTTAGGGTAAGGGTTAGGGGAAATTAAGGAAGGGACGTAGGCAATGGAAGGTGTGTGTGTGTGTGTGTGTATTCATCTTCTGCAATTTCTTGACAAACAAGCTTAGCATGCAGGCTTTTCAGACCAAATTTAGTCCATATTTTCAAAACCTTTCCCACTAATATGAGACTCCACACACCGTTTCAGATCAGTTCTGAGTTCTGCTATTTTGTCTGGCTATTGGATTGACTTTGCCTTGACTTCTCAATGGGAATGGGGCGGTGGGGGAAACGTATCGAGCAGCAGGCGGGCGGGATTTGTCTAATCTAGTGGTAATATTAGTCAGTCAGACTGCTGATGTGAAGCGTTTCCCAAGCAGAATACATGTCGACGCAGCAGAAAATGCACATATAATCACGCGCCGTGACTAAGACGAGGATCGGTAAAGAAAACATCGCACACCCGAAATGTCAAAGGCAAAACTACCGAAAATAACTAATGCAAGTGCAGCTGTTTAAAGTATCCAATGTGTTCTGTCTGAGTTACCCCAGTTTTCTGTCCATTTTAATTGGCTGAAATTGGATCTAAATGCACAAACACACGCACACACACACACACACGCACACACACGCATAGGCACACATATTCACACAGAACAATACCCCATATCCAAAGCACACATGCATACCTACACACACACACACCAACAGCCTCCAACCCCACCCCACCCCACCCCAGTGTTAATAATATTATCATTCAGTAACGTGTTACAGTAATATCATTACTTTATCCAGCAATTACTAGTGTAACAAATTACTTTTTCAGTTTCAGAAATAACATTACTTATCAATTAAAAAAAAAAAAAAACTGTTCCTTTTGTTATCACCTAAGGGCTCTATTTAAGTTTTCACCATGGCTTCACATGGTACAAACACAGTCAGCGGGTGGTGGTGTCTAATGTATTTTCGTGGCCAGAGGCCTTTGGAAACAGGGGTGTGGTTGTAGGTGGCTTCAGTCTTGACCAATCAAATCACCTCTTTTCCTCCCCTTTAAAAGCAGTTCGCTCTGCACCTCGGCACCTCGACAATTTTGTGATGGAGAGAACATTCCAGAGCAGTTCCGCCACAAAAGCTTCTCCCAAGAGGAAGCTGATGTCCTTGTGCGGGAGCTCTAGAAATGCCACGAGCAAATATACGGCACCTTAAATTAAATTAGCTTGGGAGGAGAAAACAAACATTTGGTTACCGTGTTGCTCTGGTCCTATGAGAACCGTTGCCCAGTGTAGGAAACGGTTCAATGAGGTTAGGCGAGGAGCCAAACAGAAGTTGGCGGAAAACTGCAGGGATAGTTTGGATACAAGAGGGGAACATCCACCAGCCAGTCTGACATCTATGGAGGATGCATAAAAATGTCCCAACCCCATCCTCATAATTAGTCATCATCCTCTCACACTAACATAACTTAGTTGACAAACAGTAGAAAACTTTCTCTGGGTGGAAATGTTCCCACTACTTTGATTTTATCCAGCATAAGCCTGACAAGAACATTGGATATCAATGTTATTTGGTTTCCTTGATCATTCACAGATCAGAGGGAAGTGACTCATCCTGATGTTTGAAGGTAAAAGAGGCTGCACTTGCCAGCTTTGGGGATGTCATGCAAAAGTAATATAAAGAGGAATGTAACAAATTACTTCTCGCCGGGAACTTACCCCTGGGTGCAGTTGGCGTGGCAGGGGTGGCACTCGTGGTTGGCTTCTGCATACTTGAAGATGAAACTGTTGGCACCTTGCAGGCCATCCGGACACTTTTCCACACAGTTAGGACCGTCCTTGAAATGGAGGCATTTCACACATTGCTCTGGGCCCTGAGAGAGGGAAGGAAAATCAAAGAAATTTTTTTCCAGATGTGTTTTTCATTTTGAAAAAATAGTTATGAACAAAAACATTTTATACACTTATTCATATCTAGAATATGAGGTGGGTTGGCGGCCTAGAGGCTAGAGAAGTGGCCTTGTGACTAGAAGGATGCCAGATCGAATTCATTGACTGGGTGGGCAAAGTAATGCTTTCCCCTCCCCCAACAACTATCGTCAAAGTACCCTTCAACAAGGCACTTAACACTAACTGCTCCAGTGGAGTCGCTAAGAGTAGAAGACTGTGGTTGTACTGGGCAGCTCCCAGTGTGAATGTGTGTAACTGTGTGTGAATGTGAAGCAGGGAGTTTCTGGAAGAAAACATGCATGCTCAGTTGATAAACAAAGGTTAAAAAGACTAGCGATCTCTGTTCAAGCTTGCACCTGCATCAATACTAAAGGAAGATTGGGATTAAACCAAAGCTTAAAGGACCATACTGGACCATACACGCGTACTTAATTCAAATGTTCATAAACCTACATGAAAATACGTTTTTTCGCCTGGGGCTATTTTCTGGCGGAGACGTACATTCTGTTATATGGTTTCCGAGTGCAACAGAGAGGAATGGTGCATTCACATGCTATCGATAAATCAGAAAAATCAAATCTCCTACTTCGAACTAACTATCATAATCCACATCATCCTTTTCACGATGCCGATGGTTGCTTATCATTTGTGTTCTGGGTTTGATTTTCCAACCAAATAGCACACGGATGCAATGCTGTTTGGCAGCCGACTGGGGAGTTAGACTGAAGAAACATGCATTTTTACCTTTTTACATTTTTACCATATCTTGCCTAGTGCAGCTTTAAGCGTGGCTTTCTTAGTAGCTGTTCGGATGAAGTAGTTGCAGTTGCGACAATATAACAGCGAAAGAATGAGGGAAAGAGAGATAACAAGAGATAGCATGAGGTGAGGTCAGCGGAGACAAGAGGAGAGAAAGAACTACTGTAGAGGGGAAAAAAAGAGAGAGGGGACGCGGATGCAGAATAACAGAGCGTAGGAGAGAGGTAGTGAGAGCGAGCCAGATAGAGTGTGAGTGAGAGAGAGAGAGAAAGAGGGAGAGAGATAGGGAGAGAAGGGAAGGATGGGAGGGAGAAAGCAGACAAGACGCATAAAGCAGCGCGAGCAGAGCCGGTAGATAATAACCATCGCTCACAGCACACACAATGACCATAACAATCCGCCTAGAACAGGATTTATGGAGCTAATATAGGCAAGGGAGGAGGTAGGGGAGGAGAGGAAGAGAGGAGAGGAGCTCTCCCAGACAGGCCGGGTATCAACAATAGGCTTAAAGAACATCTCAATGACAAACAACACACACACACACACACACAGTGGCTGGAAATGCAATGCGCAGCCACGAATATGCTCACACAGACCAAATGCACAGGCACAATAACAAACACATGTATATCAATGTATGTATGATGAATACAGATTCACTCACACACACACACACACAGAGTCCTTACCAAACAGCCCCTAAGGTGGAGAGATGATAGCAAAGACAGACAAATATGCTTCAGTATGCGGAGGAGTGTTTTAAGAGCGCTCGTTCATACATAGCATAATGTAGTGTTTATGTACGGGCTTGCGTGTGTGTGCGTGTGTGTGTGCGTGTGTGTGTGCGTGTGTGTGTGTGTGTGTGTGTACAGCGATGCCTCTGTGTGTGTTCTGCGCAGCTCGTGTGTGTGAACATGCATCCGCTCTGGTATAATTATGCAAATTGAAAGTCTCGCTGGCTTTAGCGTTGAGCCCCGGCACTCCGCTTTTATGAGTGTCTTCCCCGCCCGTGGCTGTTTGCGTGTGTGTGTGTGTGTGTGTGTGTGTGTGTGTGTGTGTGTGTGTGTGTGTGCATGTGTGGGTCTTGTGGCTGCATCCAATAACCCCATCACATCGGCAGGCTAAATGATCTGACAGAGAAAACAAACAGTGCTTGGTCCAGCAGGGTATCCGGACAACCAAAACTGACAAGGATGCACCGCGGCTCGGCCAAAATGCCCTGCTGTAAATTTAAATTTGTCTGCTTGCGCGTTTGTGTGTGACACCCTTGTGTGTGTGTGTGTGTGTGTGTGTGTGTGTGTGTATGTTCGTGTAGGTAGATATATGTCTAACTGTCTGTCTTCCTCCTCCCTTCTACGCACAAACCATATTAGCATCCCGGGAGTAGTGAGTGTTACTCACTACCGTGTCGGGGCTTATAACAAAAACTTTTAACAGGCAGTCACATAAAAGGCTCTTTCAGGCATGATCAGGTACATCAGGGATGATTTATAAGAGATTTTATTATGATATAATACGCACACCAATGCCTTGTACTGTATATCTGCTGGAGTCTGGAAATGCCGTGCTGCCACACTACAGGCCTTAGAAAACCCACCCATTCCACTATGAAATCACTGCCATGCCAGCCAATGAGAGTTACTGTGCAAAAGTGTTAATGATGTGGTGGAGAAATAAATAATAAAAGCTGGCATGGGAGAAAACATTGGAGAGAAATAGGAGTCCTATGAATATAGCAGTGGTCAATTCCCATAAGGACTTTGCAGCCATTCCGGCAGATTTCAGGCAAAGTGACACCACTATCAATTTGATCTCATCTATTTGGCAGATGCAAAGTGCGTGCCATGGTATGTTTGTCCCGACTGTTCTCTTCCATCCCAAAAATTGTCAGAGCACCACGGCACAGAGCGCATTACTTTTAAAGGGGAGAGAAAGAGATGATTTGATTGGTCATGATTGAAGCCAGGCCCACCACACCTAAATGTATTCCTCCCAAGTGAACCCCGTTTCCACCGCGCTGCAGGTGCACTGCACGCCAAGAAATTAGAAAAAATCAGTTGCCATGCCCTTTGACTGATCCCAGTTTAGGGCGAATGCTGCTTTCAAGTGCAACTTGAGCAGATGGTCCACAACCCTACAGTTTGGGAACCACAAGAGAAACACCAAAGGAAATATTACAATATTTGCCAACAATCCCAGGGAAGTCAGTTTGGAAGGAACTAGTTTCACCTGAGGTTATTTTTACTGGCCATTTTACAGACAGAAAGAGAGGTCAGAATTTTTATTGGTGTGGGCATGCGCAATCTGTAAAAATGACTGGCAGCAGATCAGAGGTGTGACCAAGTCAACTTTGCTCGAGTCCCAAGTCAGTCTCAAGTCCAAGTCGAGTCTATGTCATTAATGTCAAGTCTCAAGTCTAAATGTAGAACAGCAAGTCAAGAAAACTAAATATCTAGGACTTTTCTATGCAACTTGGTAAGAGCATCATGAGTTTTATTTCTATAATCAACTAAAATTCAGTCATTCCATACAAACTCAGACTTAAATTCAGTCGTCTGCTGGAACAAATCTCATCACTTTCAATCTAAGTCATTTACACAAACACAAGATCTCAAGTCAAGACTTTAGAAACCTTTTCAAGTCATCAAAGTACAAGTCAAAGTCAAGTCCCAAGTCACCAGAACCCAAGTCAAGTCAAGTCTCAAGTCTTCTCTTCATGCATCAAGTCAAGTCTCAAGCAATTCAAATTGTGACTCGATTCCCCACCTCTGCAGCAGATTCAGCAGATCCTTTGTGGGACATTAGGATGTTAAATTGAACTGAACTGAATTGAGCTGAATTAAGCTGAACTCTTTAGTGCCTGATGTGAGATGCAAACATGGGTCGTCCTTGCAGTAGTCTTGCATAGGGCTGCAACTAACGATTATTTTCATTGTCAATTAATCTGTCGATTATTTTCTCGATTAATCGATTAGTTGTTTGTCAGAAAGATGACGTCCTCAAATGTCTTGTTTTGTCCACAACCCAAAGATATTCAGTTTACTGTCATAGAGGAGTAAAGAAACCAGAAAATATTCACATTTAAGAAGCTGGAATCAGAGAATTTTGACTTATTTTTCTTAAAAAATTACTCAAACCGATTAATCGATTATCAAAATAGTTGGCGATTAATTTAATAGTTGACAACTAATCGAGTAATCGATTAATCATTGCAGCTCTAGTCTTGCAACCAACCTTACAGGTCTTATGGTAAAGAAATAGCTATAGATAGGCTTGCTGTAGTTAAAATTAGCAATATATGGCGAGGAGTCCTGTGTGTTTGCATCACTGAGCAGAACTATAGCCCAAGCGTCATCGCCTATTTTACCCATAGGATAGGCTCCATTCATGGCTATCGTCATATCTCCAATCTCTCTCCACAGAGGGTATTAGGCCTATCAAATCACTGTGTGTAAGGTGTAATGTAATTGCTATGGGCTCTATGGCTATAACATGATTGCTGTAATCCATTTATGCGCCTCTGCTGCTCTACTCGAGGTCCCATGGGTTACCCTGGGACGTTTACATTACACACCACTTGACAAGACACGCACACACACGCATCACACACACACACACACTTATGTCTGAGGATGCATATGAAAACGAAGGTGTACCAGAACAAAGGGATATTTGAAGAACTGTTTAATAGTCATGTGGTTGACTTTTGGAATGTTGTCCAAAAATGTTTAGAATAATAAGATGTTTAAAAAGTTTACACACAATACAGAAAATTAAACTGCAATTATTGTCGCAGAGACTTTTCTGGTCCCTTGTTCTGGTGGGACAATTTGTAACGCCATGCAGGAGCGCGCTCTGACAGCTAATTGTGGTTGTGGCTAAAGTAACTGTGCTCGCTTCATATTTACACAGCGCCAATGGATAGTCACGTCTGGCGAGCAAGGCAATTGTTATTGATTACATCATTTTTGTTTGGAACACAGTGAATATTCAGATTTTTCTAAATATCCCCCTAATCGCTTGCCCTTTGTACCAGAACTGAAATCCCTCCTTAAATTGCTCTCTCTGGTACGGGATAAAATAAAGCAAAAAGCTATTAAAACATTATGGTATTATTCCTCCCGAAACCTCTGGTTGACTGATTGCATCTCCGCTTTTTAAATTTTTTGTTAATTTTTTGCTTTTGTTCACTTTTAATACATTTATATTATTTAATTGCTTATTTATTAACTTATGTCTGCTCTACATAGTATTATTATAGATTATAGAACTAAAGTTTTGTTACTTTTCTTTTTGTATCTTTATTATTTTTTCTCTCTGTATTGGTATAGCTCATTGTTCTTGTATCCAAGCAGTATCACCTTACTTTTTTATTATAAATGGTTGCATCTCTTTCCCTGTAAGTTATTGTTCTATTGCCTGATTGTACTGTATTTTGTGAAAAAAGAATATTCAGAAAGTTAATTGGTCAGTGTTCAAATTATAGGATTTGCAGTTTTCATTCTACAGCTATAGTGAAAACAACTGTGATGCTCAGTATGTGTAGGACAGTGTTTATAGATGTGCTCTGTCCATACACTACTAGCTGGAGGGAAAATAACTTAAAGGATACGATTTTCTAACTTATAAATCTACTAAATGTGCATTATTCGCAAAAAACGTAATGATGATGTGAATATAATTTCTACTGGGAATGTCCATTTTAGATTTGATTATTTATTTCTTTTCATTCTCTCAAACAGCCCAGGTAAGCTATAGGTTTTCCGCCTTATATCCATAGTTTATTAAGGAAATAACTGTTACGGCCGTGGCCGTACCCCCAGAAGATTCCCTAGTGTTTCCTTGTGTTTCCCCTCCCCCGTGTTCCCAGTGATCCCCTGTCTGTCTCTCTCTCTGTGTATGTTTTGTTTGTGTGTGTATTGTCGTGGGCGTGGTCTCCCTTCCTCGTTCTCCTGGCTCCCGGCTCTGCTCATCCTGCACACCTGTCTGCAATCAGCTCATCACCTCTCCCAGTCTGCTCACCTGCCTCTCATCAGCTCATCTGCCTGCAGTGTATCTACCCCGGCTCTTCAACCATTCGTCGTCAGATTATTGTTTCAACCTCAGTGGTAGATACGCTTCAAGGCCAAATCTACACTGAACAAAAATATAAACGCAACACTTTTGGTTTTGCTCCCATTTTTCATGAGTTGAAATAAAAGATCTAAGACTTTTTCTATGCACACAAAAGGCTTATTTCTCTCAAATTTTGTTCACAAATTTGTTTAAATCCGTGTTAGTGAGCACTTCTCCTTTGCCAAGATAATCCATCCACCTGAAAGATGTGACATATCAAGATGCTGATTAAACAGCATGATTATTACACAGGTGTGCCTTGGGCTGGTCACAATAAAAGGCCACTCTAAAATGTGCAGTTTTATCTTGAAAAAAGACATTTATTAGGCTCTGAACTATGGATCTCACATGACTAGGGCTACAGATATGCATTTTTTGAAAACCAGTCAGTATCTGGTGTGACCACCATTTGCCTCATGCAGTGCGACACATCTCCTTCACATAGAGTTGATCAGGTTGTTGATTGTGGCCTGTGGAAAGTTGGTCCACTCCTCTTCAATGGCTGTGCCAAGTTGCTGGATGTTGGCAGGAATTGGAACACGCTGTTGTACACGCCGATCCAGAGCATCCCAAACATGCTCAGAGGGTGACATGTCTGGTGAGTATGCAGGCCATGCAAGAACTGGGATGTTTTCAGCATCCAGGAGTTGTGTACAGATCCTTGCAACATGGGGCCGTGCATTATCATGCTGCAACATGAGCTCTGGTGGACATTCCTGCAGTCAAAACTTGTGACATCTGTGGCATTGTGTTGTGTGATAAAAACTGCACATTTTAGAGTGGCCTTTCACTGTGACCAGCCCAAGGCACACCTGTGTAATAATCATGCTGTTTAATCAGCATCTTGATATGCCACACCTATCAGGTGGATGGATTATCTTGGCAAAGGAGAAGTGCTCACTAACACAGATTTAAACACATTTGTGAACAAAATTTGAGAGAAATAAGCCTTTTGTGTGCATAGAAAAAGTCTTTGATCTTTTATTTCAACTCATGAAAAATGGGAGCAAAAACAAAAGTGTTGCGTTTATATTTTTGTTCAGTATAGTTAGAAATTTGTCTCTTCATGTTTCCTGTGACTAACCAGCCTCTCTTGTACCCCAGGATCCTCACCCGCCTGCTTGTCTCCCTGCCTGTCTGCTAGCAACCTCCTAGCCTCCGAGCTCCCCCTGCCTGCCACGCTTCCCCTCATCCCACGCTCACGCCAAGCCCCGCTCCTCCCTACCATCACTCACCCCTGCTGCCACCGGATTCCCATTCCCTGCCATCAGCCCCTCATCCAGATCCTCCCTTACAATTAAACCTTTTCCTTTCCAACACCACCCTGTCCGTGTCCTGCGTTTGGGTCCCACCTGTGTTCATAAGAATAACACCTTGCTGTCTCCCCATCTCTTGTCTAAAAAAGCCGACTGCAGCGCTGTGAGGTATCGAGCGGAGAGCCAAGGTAATCAAACCCCACTCCAGCTAATCTCCCTTAACAACAACAACAAACACATTCCCTATTGAAACCCAAGAACCTGGATGTGCTTACTTTGGCCTTTCCTTCACACACACACACACACACTCGCACACACTACAGCGGCTTTAGAGAAAGAAATCATGTTCCACAGTTCTAAACCACGGCGAGTGAGAAATCCACTGCCCAGCCTGATAGGGTGTGATGGGACACACAAGACAGCGGGCCCCCCGTGGCTCTGTCGCAAATCATCCCTGTCTATCAAAAAGCAAGATAAGATTTTAAGGGAAAGCGCAGGGTCACGGCCCTCGTGTGGCCCTGGGTGCAGTGTGCAGAGGAGGCTGACGGACTGAAGGTCAGGGATTTTGTTTGGTTCCGCTTTGGCTTTTTTTTCTAATGTACAGCTGCTACCAAACAATCTCACAAGAAGCTGCCAGCCTTCTCTAAGAGCTAGTGCAATCCAAAAAGATTGTTTGGAGTGTGAAAACTCGTCTTGTGGGAAAACCACAATATTGAGCAATTACTCTTAGTCAAAAAAACTGCTATCCCAGTATGAGCGGTTGATGGTTGACATGAAAAGCAAACCGCAATCATATACACACACACAGACACACATGTACTGAATACATACACTCTGCAAATACGCACTAAAAAATAATGCTGAGCTTAGCTAAAACAATCAGTTTTCCCTTTGAGTTGGAACATGAGACATAATCAATGACGGAGCTGGAAGGCACACTTTGACAGCAAATGCAATTAATCATAGTCTAAGGACGACCATAGGCCATGTCTGCAGCTCCAAGTCATTTTAGTTTGTGGTGAGTGGAGCAATGCTCTGGCCTTCAACACTTTTCTTTGGGGGGCTCCAAAAAAACAAACAATAACTCATCAGTTTGAGCTGAATTTTAGCTTTGAATTTCAGGTTCTTCTGTGATGTTTACTATGACTCTAATAGCACCTAGGCCACTTTTGTGGACATAAAGGCACATTTTGTCCTCTGTAGACGATGGCTTTCCAATAATATAAACCTCATTTAGATATAAGAGTTCACACAAACGTCCCATTGATTTACAAAGGCAGTCTGGTAAGTTAGTCTGCTATTCGCTGTCAGCACAGCGGCTCCAGGCTGTACATCAGTACAATATCACAGATGAGAGACTTGGCTCTGTGGCTCCTCGCTTTAAGAGAGACAACGAGAGAGCAGTTCATGTTTCAACGCTGTAAAAATACCATGGTGTATTCCTCTGTATATTGAGCGCTATTCCCCATTTTATAACGAGATAAAAGCGAAAATCCCTAACAAGCTCCTGAAACTCCCTTCTTCTTTGTCTGTATTCTGAGGGCGTGCAGCGGAGGGAGCGGGGTCTCTTAACTGCGCTGTACGTGTCATGAAAGCGAATGGCTGAGTCTCGCCTCCCTATCGCTCGCTCTCTCTCGCTCTCTCTCTCTCTCTCTCTCTCTCTCTCTCCCTCCGTCTCTTAGGGGAAGCTTACCGGGCCGTGGCAGGTCAAAGAGTCATCGTCGGCGCGCTCGCACTGGGCGTCGCACTCCACACACACCGAGCCGTTGGCGTACTCCCGCATGTCCCTGAGAGAGGTGGGGGAAGAGGGAGGGAGGGATGTGGGTGGGGTAAAGAGAGAGGGAGAAGAGGGATAAGAGACAAGAGGAGGGGAGGAAAAACAATATTTGTGAGATAGGATGGTATGACCATAGATATATAAACTTTTATATATCTATATGGGTATGACGGCTTCGTGGCCCGAGGCGATCCGGAGCTACTGGAGTATTATAGATCCACGTGGGCGCCACCCGCACTCGCTCAAACCATAATAATCCACATTCATCCTCCTGTGAGCGCACTTTTAACAAGATATGTTAGCATCTGCTGAGATTGTGGATACGAGCCGAAAGGGCGAAGGTCAAGGCTGTGATGAACCTCATTCCTTCTGATCGAGTCATTTAACTCTTTGAGTTCAAAGGTTTTTATGTAAAAACACACCCATCCTTTCAGCCTAGATGACAGTGTGGTCCAAATTATTGTTGTTGTTATTTTGGTGTCTGTTATGGTCACCAGACTCTAAGAAGAAGACATTTACTGATGTCAAATCACAGGATTTCTGGTTATCGGAATCCTACAAATTCAAACAGTTATCTCTCACTGCCAACACATGAAATTGCCTAGTGCAGCTTTAATGAGGAGAATGTCATTTATAGTTATAGCCCATTTACTAGTCATCTTGCAATGCATGCCGTATGCAATAAAATTTTTCGTCAGTTTTAAAATACAAACTTTACTGGGTCAAACCTAGCTTGAAATTTACTGTTGTCCCGGCTAGCAAAGACACCACAAATAAGAAGACATGGATGTAACAATAAAGTTTGCAAGGCAACATGTTTTGAGGGATTATTTTGTAACGTAATGCGCGCACTGATATGGAAACGCACAACTCGGGCACAATGAAATAACGATAACACAGAAACTTTGACAAAACCAAATTAAGGCTTCATGTTTACTGTGATGGATTATCTAGCTGGGGCAATTTTCAAGTGTGTGGAAGCTGTTTTTCAGACAAAAATTAATAGCGGCAAATGGCTCCTTCTGTAGGGAGGAAAACGAGCCCCGATAACTCCAACTATGCTTACTGTGTGTCGACACTAGCAGGTATAATGTAAAGAAGAAGGGTCTAGATCACTGGCACAAACTTGAAAAAAAACCACGCTGGTATTATTGTTAAGCAATCAATAAATACATACATAGAATATGACAGAAATAGAGTAAAACAATGATCACACACTGATCGATAGAATATCAGCACAATACTCGACTCAGTCTATTTGGTCCTTGTCAGGTGAGGCTCTTCTACAATCTTCACAACACAGTATTTCATTTTCCAGAGGCCGCTCTATTAGGGCTTTTATTTTTGCAAAACTGAGTGAGAGTGGGCGAATGATCTTTCTGAATCGATAATGTCTGAATCAATTCACAGTTGCGGACGCCATTTCCACAGCGGAGGAGAGAGAAAGAGGGATAGAGGGAGAGAAGAATGAATCCATAGCGGATTGTCTGTCTCAATCTGCTGGTATGAGCAAATCGACAAATCAAAACTAAGGAGTGGATATTCCCAGCGATGGCAGCGGTGGGAATGGGCTTGTGCAGTGTGGAGGTGTTGGGGATGTGTTCCTCCCAATGCTTATTTTGGCGCTCAAGGTCAGTAGATGAAGTCATAGCATCAGTGAGCAGTGACAGAAACACACACAGACACACACACACCCCATTTACCTCCTGTTACACCCCCAAGCATTGTAGCTAATTAGCTCGTTGTAGTATCGATACCGTCGCTCTGTTGGTTCGACTCAAATAAAAGGCACTGTAACTGGGAGGGGTTCAACATTTTCAAAAATCAATTAAATTAAGTGGCTTGTTATTCCTTTTCTGCAATCCCCTAATAATAGTAAGGCGCCAGTGTGGCCTTGGAAAGTCATTAAATCTGACCACAGTGTGACTGTGTTGGCACTTTGCCTTTGTCACTACAGGACAAAGCGAATGGGCTTTTTGGGGGTACTTCTCTGTGGGACAGTGAGGGAGAACAGTGTGGTCCTTCTCTGTAATAGAAAAAAAAAACATTGTTGACGACCCAGTGGGATCTAAATCAAATTAGGATTAATTATGCTTTATCTGGCCTGCGTAAAGCCCGCCAGGCAGCAGGGGAGGTGAACCGTTGCCTGGGTGTGTGCTGGTTTAAACGGTATAGCATCTAGTAGTGTAGGTGAGGGGTCCCACTGCAGCATGTGACTCAGGCCACTGCATGATTTTATGTCCTACTATGTTCTGCTTTCCCTTTATTTCTCAAGACAACTACCAGCAAACTGTCAAACTGACTTTTTCAGAGGGCCAAAACAGAGATAGAACCTTAGAATTAAGTAAGGTCAACCTGGGTTTGGAAACTGGATGAATATAATTTAATGGTAAAATGCAATCAGTTTTGAAGCACATTAACACTAGATCGCATCACATTAAATCAATTTTGGCATATATCTGAATTTGAATGAGCTTAGAAAGACACCAACAGGGAAACTGCATTTTGTCTTTTTGTATTTTTGTCATTTCTTTTGTAAACAGAGTTTATGTTAACATCACAGCAAGCTATAAAAGAAAAGGTAAAGCCCAAGAATCATGTGCTATAATACAATAAATCCTCACTATGTAGATAAAGCCAGGCCAGACATATTGTCAATATCGAGTGAAAACCTATTTCCAAAATGTTTTTCAGGGACTAAGGGACTTGACAGCCTTGTTTTTAGCTTGACAACCATGCATTTTGAGTTCATCCAGTGAGAGTTTCATAAGCCTGCGATGTCCTGGGTTTTTCCTGTCTCTCTCTACTGCCAATGTCAAATAAAGACAAAAATACCAAAAAAAAAATATCTTAAATAAAAGGACATATGAGGTTTTCACATGACATCAGTGATTTTAAACAGACAGGGTGTTGCCATGCTCGAGGGGGGTGAGGGTGGGGTTGTGTCCTGTGAAAGTGAAGGCCTGTGTTAACTGGGTGATGGGTCAGTAGTACTGATGGTGCCGGTGGTGCTGGTGTGCAGGCGGACAGGTAGGCAGGGCGTGGCCCCGTGCGCAAGTAGTGACTGTGACACGCAGTGACACGCCTAGCCCCCCTGCCCTGACGGCACCTTCGGGTCCTCGCCATTCCTCTCCGAGGCGGTCGGCGAACAACAAGTAGGGGCACTGAACTTACCGGACACTCTGCAAGGCAAAACACCTACAGGGTTAGTCAGAAAACGGCATGGTTAGCGTGACAGTGTGGGCTGAGATGGGCTGGCGTTTTTTGCGGCATTACCACCTCCTTTTGATCAATTGCATGTTTCATAAACGATTCACAGCAGTGCAAACAATACCACCTATTTCAATAGATTTTTATAAATTAATTTATAAATTTTGTTTCAAAGAACGTGCTACAATCTGTCATGGGACATGATCATTGTCTTTGGAAACAATCCTCAGGGCTCTATTCTAGGCTCCATCTTATTCTTACACATGCTCCCTCTCAGTCATGTATCCACAAACTTGATGTGTCCCTCCATTGTTATGCAGATGACACAAAGCTATACGTCCCTTTAAAGTCAAGTGACCCCAATTGTTTTGACGCCTTTTTAGACATTGAGAGCTGCATGTCCAAGAACTTCCTACAACTAAACATCAAATCTGAAATTGTTCTTTTCAGTCCCCCTGGATCTTAAATGTTATCCATAGTAAACTGAGACTTTTGATTGCAGTTTAACGTTTGATGAGCAATCATACCAATGCACAACCTGCAATGCAATCCTCCACCTGAGGATTATTTGAAAACTAAACCATTCCTGTCCACAGCTGACTTGGATGAGGTCATTCATGCTTTAATTTCTCCTTAATTAGATTATTGTAACTCCCTTCACACCAACCTCACTCAATAGTCCCTCTCACTCCTGAAGCTTATCCAAAATGCTGCTGCAAAGGTTCTGCTAAATGTAGAGATCATATCACCCAAATCTGAGTCTCCCTGCACTGGTTACGTGTGAATCTATTTTACGGTATTGATTACTTTCAAAGCACAGTAAAGCCTCTTGCTACATTAACAAATCTTTAACTCCACAAGAGTCAGACCAAATGTTGAGTGCTGTACACTGTGATGTACAGTAGTTTGAGAGTGTACAGGTCTAGAGGAGTGAAGTGTCTCCCGCTGACTGAATGACCTGGATTTCCCTCTTGATCCCCAGGCGCTGTAGCAATAGCACCGTGAAAAACACATGCAGAGCACAATGTAGCTACTATCCATCATGGTGAGGGTAAGTTGGTAAAAATCTAGCCTGAAGGTAAACTCAAAATGTGTTCAAAAAGTTAAAACAGCCTGCAAACCTTTCTCCGTACCAGTACACAGGCTTTTACACGATAAGAGGCATCAATAGAGGGTCATTATTATGAACAAACCAAAAAAAATCCAATGAAGAAAAAGCAAAACCATTAAAACAAATACTATATAATATCGTTGGAACAGTACTGTACAAAGCAAAAATAACATCTTCCCCTCTACCTTATACTCTTCTGAAAAATGCAAAGTGTTCAACGTGGCGGTCATAATTGATGTGTAGATTATTCTGAAGCTCATATTAACGTGTGGTCTTTTCTTCTGTAGCCCACTTCAAACTGCTACCTCTGCAGTCCATGCACCAGGAGAGGTTCATTCACAGGTGTGTCTGGCTCAGTGTGTTGAATATGATCAGAAGGCAACAAAACTGAACTCTTACTGGAGGAAAAAGTAGGCTACCCCCTTGAGGAGCGTATGTTTGGATTTGTGCGTGCATGTACGCCAGTGGAAACAGTCCATTTGATTTCCCCTTGGCACTGACCCAGTGGTGTGTTTTTTTTTCCTGCGCTGATTGCCGGGTAAGATGTAGTATACACAGTTTGCCCTAACCTCATTCATCACACGGAAAGCACTCGTTGGTTATCATAGAGTCTTGAGAAACATTCCCTATTACTGCTGCTGTATCTGTGATTGACCGTGCTCAATGCTGCCAAGGGACTGGGAGGGCAAGGAAGGAACATGGTGATCTTTGAAATGAAATCATCCTGACCATGGCAAAGGTAGAGCAATTTAATTATTCAAAATTATGCTTTCTTTTCCCTTCAGGAAAATGCACTGCAATGCATGAACTGTACAGATCTTTCTATAGTTCTACTGATTTTGAAATGTGGGTCCCATGTCAATCTGAAAAACTGCTGAACTGTCCACTCTCTGAGGAAGATCTTGAAATGTTCCTTGACAAGTTCATCATTTGGAAAACTGTGTCTTTTTTCATGAGGTGTAATGAGTGAGTCTTGTGGCTTATTGGCATGTTTAAGGTGCATTATCAGATACCAACTACTGGATACATACCTAGGTAGCTTGTGACATTGATAAAGCAATAGCAACTGATAGCTAAAAGTCTAAAAATAAAAGATACCAAGCATCGGTCTGAAATATTAAATCCTATCAGTCCAGGAATTATGACCAACATGTCCCAAGAGCAACACTTTAGATGATTTTGGTATACCTGTCTCACTGAAATTACATTCTCAGCATGATAAAATCACACACACATACATGTTGGATATGTGACCAAAACATTATAAGTTCGCACATTTGCGGCCCCATGCAGCAGCAGGAGACTGAATGTTTTCAAGTTTGAAGGACTTCATTACCCAGAAAGTATGTAATGTGATAGCACTAAAGTGTGCACTCCTCCCTAACTTTCTACTTCTCAGTGGCTAGCAGAGGTGGAAATTGTAGGGCTAAAAAAACAATAAAAAAGTGGGTTCAAAGTTCAGCCACTGTTGGTGTCCAGCTTACTTTGGATGGAGGTCACTGCTGTTTAGAAAAAGAGAAAGTTTTATCTTTTGTTAATTTTGATAAGACTTCTTGCCAATGACCATACCCAACACTTGAAATTAATTTGGGCAAATAGGGTGAATATACAGGGTCTCAATTAGTGGGGATGAGACACTCTTCTCTGATTTAGGTTGTTAAAACAGGTTTAAATTAACTTGCCTAGTGCAGCTTTAATCAATTTCACGACATGGAGATTGAGCCAACGTTTCATAATATTTTATTACATCGTATATGAATGATGAACAATGGCAGTGTGTTATCCAACCATCCATCTATCCATCCATCCATCTCTATGCAGTCAGCCTGTCAGAGACAGCGTGTGTGTGCACAAGTTAACATGTCTGCCTGTGTGTGTGTGTGTGTGTGTGTGTGCGCCTAACTCACCCTTCATAAAGGTTGCAGGTATCCACACAAGTTCGTCCACGGCTGAAGAATCGACAGGAGAGGCACTGGTCAGGGCCGGGACCCCAGCACCCCGTATCAGAACACAGCGGGTCACACACCATATGCTCCGTGGCTGTTCAGTACACACACACACACACACACACACACACACACACACAAACACAAACAGAAAGACAGCATATGAGCAAAACAATATCATAAATTTATAAGCATGCCGTTGCACTCTGAAGACTCGGTTAGTGATGATGAATGAACTCTCGGGTGAAGTGGAAAAAGTCAAAGGCATATTCCGCACAATGCCAAAAATTAGCTGGATGAGATGAAAAATGTTGCCAAAAGAATCAGTTATTTATAAAAAGACACAGTGTGAAACAGGTGCATGTGCAAAAACACAAGAAAAGAAAGACAAGGGGTTAAACGAGCTAACATTGCAGTGCTCTTTTTACTGAAGGCCAATACAAAAATAAAAAAATAAAAATAATAAAGTATTCTGTGTTCTTGTCAGGGTGGAAAAGCCTCTGAAACAGCATTTAGACTATCATGGGACACTAAAACTCTCCACTGAAATCCAGAATAATGATACCAAAATAGGCAAAATTTTCTTCAGTTTGTAAAGCGGGATGCTGCTCTGCAACACCTGTTATGTAGATGTGGATGGGATTAAAATGGATGGGATGGGATTAAAATGACCATAAGAAGTCAAAGTTAACTTAAAATACAGTAGGTAATTGCAGCTGGAATTTTAACCAGGATGGCTGGAGAAAATAACTGAGATGTTCATCTCTGGATGGGATAAAACTCCTGGGGTCCTGAGGTAATAATTACTGTACCGACCGCCAGACCTTCCATGGCCGTCCAGAGAGGGCTTAAATTAGTAACTGAAAACAACCTTTTCCCAAGTTTGTTTGAAGCCAATTAATCAGCCACCTCTTCAACCTTCAACTACCCTTATCCATCAGTAAATGAGAGATACCTTGTCAAATGCTAATAGAGCGGTCTGTGTGCGCCACCAGGAATAGATAATGCCTGCCTCGTTGTGCATACAGTATTTCGAATCTCTTTGTTGGAGATGCATAATACCATGAGCCTCACGACCACACCTGAGTGTGAGCTACTCCCCACGGAAAACTCTTATTAAGATTTAAACAAGAACTTTGCTTTGAGCGGATTCTTAAGGATTTCCTTATAATGACTTGGTGAGTTATGACCGCCAGGAATGATTGGCGTAAGAGAAAGGGCAAATATCTTGAGCCTCGTGGTATAATGCACACACTGAAAGACAATGCAGCCTAATATAAGTATGTATAGCGAATGTCACCACTGAGCCACCACCTTATATTATCAGAAATCTCATACTAGAGTTTTGCTGCTTTGTTTTGAAACTTATTACATTCTTTAAAGCTGCACTAAGTAATTTCACACCAAGGCGGCTCCAAATGGCAGCTAGAGTAATCTTTTTCAATGTTGAGGAGTTAAATACACCTTCTTCTTCTTCTTCTTCTTCTTAGTGGCTGGGGGTTTTGGAGGTGATTAAGAGGTACAGAGGTTCATTGGTGAGTCCAGCTTTCTCTGGGCACTTGCTTACTGCTGTTGTAGTGTCACGATACTAGAATTTTGACTGCAATACCAACACTTAGTGTGATATCTAAAAATGTGATACTACTACAATACCATGACAAACAAGAAATACCATCAAGCAATGTGTTATCACACTTAATTTTTTTTATCTGCCTTCTTTTATCTGCCTTCTATTGATGTAAAGCACTTTGAGCTGCATGTTGTGTATGAAAGGTGCTATATAAATAAAGATTATGATTATGATTATTATTATTATTATTATTATTATTAATTTGGACAGCTCTGCAGCAACTTCTTCACTGGGGTTTTGATGTTGGTTGGGTGTCCGTCTTTGGCAGCTCTATAAAGGAAATGGTTCCATATTTCACTCCTGGCACCAGTTTTGCTAACCAGTTTAGGTGGACTGGGATCCAGTTCAAGACATGGCGGTCTGTTTGATGTTATTGAATGTTTCCAGCTGCTGACTGTCAAGAGCCAGACTGACGCTCTGTCTATTCCAATCACTCGTCTCCTTCTTCTTTTAGCTATTCCAGTCCACATGTATAGGATCTCTGGTAGTGACAGTGAAATTGAATTTCAGAATGCAGAACACATTTGGTGAGTATTGAATAACTGTATATACAATTCAATACTGAATTAAATTGATATTCATAGTATCAAAGTAGTATCGAAATCATCACTATGCTGTTTAGAAGATGTTCTCCCTGATGTTTTGATCGTTCCCTTCCTGTGGGCAGAGAATATATAATGCCTGGACCATCATTTAGTGGGGCTGTGATGATCAAAAAAAAAAGGTAATGCAGTTACAACCATCACACATGCTGTGAGAAACAAAACTAACCCCTAACTCATGACACTGTTATTCTGTTTGTACAGTCAATCGGTTTTTCAATATTTGACAGTCATTTGTGTGCTTTTCAAGGGTGGCATAGCTTGAAACTTTTATTTTGACAACGCCAAGCTCGAAATGGTCAGATGAATCATGCAAGTGAGAAGAACGCCTCTGTAATCTTTCTGCATACATTAGGTGCAGGCACATCTGTTTTAGCCCTATATAGTACTTTGGAAAAATAAGCGGGGATCTGGGAAGGATTCTTTGTTGCAGCCCCCGCAAATAAAATGTTATTGTTACATTAAATTTTGCATGTGTATACTTGTGTGTGTGTGTGTGGGCATGTGTCCTATACGCACGTGTATGGTTTCTATTCATGTACGGTGTATGTGTGTGTGTGTGTGTGTGTATACACCCACTGTGGAGCTGGCGAAGGAGGCAGCTGTGTTGCTTCATTACAATAATGCTGAGACAACAGTGACAAAGCACTAGTGGGACCCAGACAGCACCTGCAGATGCCATGCAGACTTAATGATTTGTTTAATGTAGACTTACATAGGCGAAAGTGGAAAATCAACCCGAAACTTCATCATCTCTACTTAAGGCTTTGGCTGGCTGGGCTGCATCTCAACACACTCTGAAACGCTGAATACTTGCAATTTTGGGGATTTTTTTTGGCATTACAATGCTCAAATATATAGATATTGAACACTGGCACCAAAGATTCTTTATTTGCTTCAATCCAAACATATCAGTATAGGCTTTCAAAAACCCATATCGATTGAACCTTAATACACACACACCTGTACATGCAGGTGTGTGTGTGTATGCAAATTCCACAACTTCTGTCGCTGGCTGTCTGGATAGTCATATAAAGCCATGATAAAAGATTCAATAAAACCTTTGATTCACATACGAACTTCTGGAAATAGTCGGTTTGGATTTGTTCAGGATTGCATTTAGGTTACAGACAATATTGCGGTGAACAATCTGTATGCTGTTTTCTGTGTTTCTGCCTCTCTGTCTCTCATGTACAGCAGGCAGAGTTCATATTGCACCATAACACTCCATTAGATGTACTATATGTCCTGCTCTCTCTTTGAGTCTAGATGTCTCTGCCAGTACCGCTCTCTCTTTTGTCCTCCCTCAGCACTGTGTTCTCCAAAGGTTGCTGTATCTGAGAGCATTATGGTGACAAAGTGATAGTGCTGAAGTAACATGGTGAGAGCACTGCAGATCCGTTGGGAGCAGTTATCATCCCATATGTGTCTGAAGTGATTTCCCCCTCGTTGGCAGATTTGAAACAGCCTGTACGCCGGCCTACTTCTCTGTGAAGCCTTCCACTCCTCTCCTCTTCTCGTCTTTATAGCTATGAACACAGTTGTGAACGGTCCCCCGCTGTCTTTGAGGTCCTGGCCAGATGTAAGCCAGGGGGCATGCCTGTGTTGCAGCCACAGTCATGTCCGGAATGCTTGAAAAATCAGACAGAAAGAAAGAGAAGGATGCAGACATAGGGAGAGGACAGACAACGAGGAGTCCTCATAAGGGCGGAGCATGAAAGCGGTGCCTTTCGCGAGAGACAAAAGCACCTCTGTTGGGTTTCCAGCGCTGTAGGTAAGCTGACCAGGCAGAGGGAAAGATGAGGAGAGGGAGGGAGAGAAGGAGGGAGGAAAAAGGAAAGGGACAAACAAGGGAGGAGGAGTTGGGATGTTTCTTTAACCATGCAGCACATGGTAAGATCCAAAAGATGCTGACTTGAGAGGTTTCTGACCCCTTTGAGTCCCATGGGAGACAGGAGAGGATGCTGATGATGATGATGACATATATGCATCACAGGTTCCCACAGAAAGATAGAAGGAAGGAAAGAAAGAAAGAAAGAAAGCATTGGCCAGCACCAATCACACTCTTGCATCATACCCACACAAGCAAGAATGAAAGAAAGAAAGAAAGAATAAATAATGGAGAATGAATGGGGAGCATGGAAGTGAATGAATGACAAAAGAAAAGATAAACAATAAACAAAAGAAAAAAGAAAAAGGAAGAAACACAAAAGGGGGAAAATGAATGTAAGAACAGAAGAGGAAGGAGAGGAGGAAGAAAGAAACAAAACCGACACAAGGAAAGCCACACAGAGAGAGAGAGAGAGAGAGAGAGAGAGAGAGAGAGAGAGAGAGAGAGAGAGAGAGAGAGACTACGAAAGAGAGAATGAATAAAAGAATAAACAAAAGAGTACATGAAACAAAACAAAAAGAATGAATGAACAAACGAACAACAATCAGTCTGTGGAACGTGGCGATGGTGAGCAAATGAAAGGAGTTGGGCCGTGGTGTAGATGGGACTCTAGTGCCGCCTCCTCCCTCCCTGCTCCCCTTTCTCCTCTATCAAAGGCGGCATTGAACACCAAGCAGGGCGTCCATTGAAAAGACTAATGAGTGTAGGCAGGCAGCTGGGGGAGATGATCCCTGTCCACCTTTTTGGGCCGTGGCGGGCGGGGGGTCAGCGCAACAGAAGGGGGAGGGGGGTTCTTAGTGATGATCTTCACAGCACAACAAACTGCCCTCCACCTCGCCTTTACACTCTTAACAAAACAGGTGTGATATATTAGAAGAAAATGGTCCGTTAGCCCTACAGTATTTGCTACTATTAAGCAGTGGTTCAAAAAGTTGGGTGTTACATGTATCTCCAAACCAACTGGGTAGTATTCTTATTGTCAGCATTAACAGCCTCTAGGCTATGTTTAATATTAGTAATATGTAACATTATGCTTCATATCCTTAGTGGTGCATTTTTGACGGTCAATTTGTTTATGCTAGCTGTGTCTTTCTAGCTAACTACTAGCTAACTAGCTGAATAAAACTGGCTGGTTACAACTACTATTGTTAAAACTGGTTGCCTTGGCTATAAGTTACACAATTCAAACATTAGTAATATGCTAACATTATGCTTCATATCCTTAGTGGTGCATTTTTGACAGTCAAATTGTTTGTGTTAGCTGTGACTTCTAGCTAACACCAGCTGATTAAAACTACGACTACCTGGTTAAAACCACTACTAGCTGGTTAAAACTGTTACCTTAAAACTGGTTGCCTTGGCTACAAGTTACACAATTCAAACTTGTTGGTTTGGTGATAAATGTTAACAGCATGAAGTAGCTGACTGCTAACATTAGCTAACATTATGGATCAACATCATGGATGTTCCCTTCCCTCCAGTCGCTGTAACCTTTTCTTGTGACCTTCTCCAGCTCTGCACATACACGTACAGTGTTGACAGTTTTATAATTGAATACTAAATCAGCAAAAATCATTCTATCTTATCAAATTGGGGTCCATGATCTCATGGGTGTCCTGGGCTCCTTATTCTGATTTATCGTCGTTTTTTTGGGGGTTTTTTTTGTTTTTTTAACAAATAAGAGGGTTCTTTGAGTTGTTGCGGTTCTATATAGACCTGCTATATAAAACTCTGCTTTTTCTGAATGCAGCTTCAATACAAGTAGCACAACCACTCAACCATATAGGACCACATGCATGATTATGCAAATATGTGCATGCACACACATAAATACCCACACACACACCTTCTCCACTGTCCTTCTCTTCCTGCAGGGGTGCGAGACCTGCCCTTTCCCAGTTCCCAGTCCCTGCTAGGCTCAGTCAGGTGTAGCCGCACACACACACACACACACACACACACACACACACACACACACTCACTGATGCACACATGCAGAGCCACGGCCAAGGAGAGCTGTGTGTGACTCTTGAGTCTCACTCCAAGTCTTCAAAGTCAGTGAAGTGTGTGTGTATGTGTGTGTGCCTGTGTGTGTATGTGTGTGTGCGTGTGTGTGTGCGTGCGCAACACTAAGGAGTTGCCCAGGGGAAAAGGGCACAAGAACAGCTAAGAAGGGCCAACTCAATAATGCAAATACTGGCTCATTAATGAACATAATACATAAATGAATAATGTCCTAATACTTGTGGCAATGATATAATACAAGATCTCCCATTTTTAGAAACACAATTTTTGCCTCATCACTTCAGTTATTTGCCTAATTTCATCTGGCCAAGCCGTAGATTCATTGCATGGTTCTGTTGGTTAATTAGTGTAATTACGGGAGAAATTATTTTAGTTTTTTTCAGTTTTCTTTAGAAATGAGAGAGATAATAACTTCCACTGACAAGACAAGAGAGATAATAACTTGTAGCGAGTAGAGAGGCCATGTGACTGTCTCGCTCCACATAGGATCATTTAGGGTAAAAGTGAAGACAAAGAAATGTCATGCTTTGCTGTTGTTAGGTGAAAAACGTCTTACTGCAATTTTGGTGAATTTGATATTTGTATTCAAACCGGAGGAATGCGTGGTCCACTGTAGTTTGAGAAAATGATATAACCTTCAAAATCCATTGTGTACATTTCAAAGGATGCATGGCCTTCAAACTTAAAAATCAGGCTGGTTTTTGACATTTTGGAGGTCTGAGGTTCTGATGCAATAGCGACTACTCCTTAGAAACCTCACAATACCTCCTTGTCCAATTTATGTACCACTTTGACTCAGTTACAGTGGAGGCATTTGCATGTATAGGGGCATTGGCATCGTGAATTGAAAACCTACTGTGTCTGTGCCCTGTGTTAGAATAGGTGTTCTCATTTGAGTTCAGATTTAGGGTAGGTTTGTGCTTCCCAGCAAAGTCTAACACTATACAGTTGGTTCAATTCTTCACATTCGTGTCTAATCGACAAGATGTCTGGGTATTATGTTCGGGGTGGGTGTTGCGTTCGCCAGGAGCAAAGTGAAAAAGTTACAAAAAAAAGTTGGTGTGCAGCTTACCCAGAAAATAATATCAAACTGCCTGAAGAGAAGTAGCAGACGTTCTTTTCCCTCAGAATGAACTACTTGGTTTTGAAGCATAGCCAGTGATTCAATAGTCGATTGGTGGAAGCTTTTATCTAAAGTTGATGAGTAAGTGCCAATGTTTTTGCGTCAGGTTAACACCCCCGAATCCTGTCAAGCTATTAGTGTCTCCTGCTTATCGCTCTGATACAGGCTGAAAGAAATCTCACATAGTTTTCCATGGTCTTTTCAGTCTATATTTGTGAATGTCAACAAGTCTCCCAAGGCTAGAAATACAATAAATAAATAAATAAATAAAACAACAGAGGCAGAACTCTCTTGGTGATGGTATTGGAGAGATAAATACTGGAGCTGCAAGGTTAGTCTTAGGGCTTTAATCCAGAAATTAAATTTCATATTTAGCTTCTCAACAGGAATCTGCAAGGTGTAAGGATTTGGCCACTGTCAGGGTTAAGGCTAATTGGTGGTTTTGGTGACTCTGGCGTGGACTTACAGCACTCCTGCGGGCTTCGGTTGTTGCGGATCAGAACCTTCTGATTCGCGGTCCGAAACAGGCTGGTCCAGTTGACGGTGTTGTAGTAGCAGAGCTGGCTGTTCTCGGCGATGTGGACGTTGCCGGCGCTGATCTCACTCAGAGACTGGAGCTGCAGCGACGAGATGCCCTGCTGCTTCAACACCAGCAGGGAGATCCCACTGAGGAGGAGGAAGAGGAGGAGGAGGAGAGAGGGAGAGGGGGCCGGAGAGAAGAAGGAGGGTGGTGGAGACCAGAGGAAAGGTTAGGTGGAGGAGAGAGAACGAGAGAAAGGTGGACAGAGAGGAAGAGAAGGGAGATGAGAAAAGAGGGAGGAGGTGGAAGAGGGATCAATTAAGTTTTATTTAATTTGATCTATATCGATATCTATTGCATTCTTTCTCCCTTGTCTTATCTTCCTTGCATTCCCTTCCTACTTTCCCTTTCTGAATCCCTCCCCCTCTTGTCCTCGATCGTCCTCATCTTGTCTCATCCCTCGTTTATTCAAGCTTTGTCTCTTTCTTTCTTTTCTTTGCTACCCCGCCATCCCCCCCACTTGTACAGCTGAGGACTGACAGGAGGCCAGGGAGGTGTCATAGCCATCAGACAGACAGAGCGTATGCAGGATCAAGCATGGGGCAGGGGTGGGTGGCAGGCTGTAATTTGTACTGCGGCCTGCTGTTTCCATCTGTAGGTGGATGACACGTACACACACACACACACAAACACACACACACACACACACACACACACACACACACACACACACCCCACTGTCTGCATCGCTCTATCAACCACACAGACACTCGCTATGTTTCCATCCAACTGTCACAGCCAATTTTAAGCAAGTTTTTGAATTGTTGCAAAAAAAATAAAGTCTTTCAAGAATTGCTTAGTTTTGGGCCTGTTGTATTTTGGTGTCAGGAACCTCAACTATTGATACAGGCTCTGTGCTGCTACACACTCATGTACACTTGAGGCATGGAAGGGCACTGTGCTGGCTTAATGACTGCATCTTGTTTGCAGTGTGCTTGTGTGGGACGGGCTGGTGGAAAGTAGTGTGTGCGGGGGAGCGTGTATGCTCCATCACGTTTGCAAACATGGACTTTTCTCGCCATGTCACACTCTTTCCACTACACGCTAACAGTCGGTTGTTGCATGTCTAAATGAAACTAAAATTGAGTTATTTTGGAAATGATGTGAAAGTGATTTCAATGACAGTGTCTGTGTGTTGCTGTACTCCTATCTTTGTGAGAACCAACTGAGGACATTTTTGCGTCATTGTGTCATTTTGGCCGGTCCCTCCCTACTTCAAGGGGCTATTTTAAGGTTAGGACTTTTTTTGTTTTAGGGTTAAGGTTAGAATGAGAATTAGGTTAAGGTTCGGGTTAAGGGTCCATACAAGCGTGATAATGGATGTCATTCCCCTCACCTCTACATCAGTATTATGAGTAGTAGTGATTAACGTGCATGTTCAGTGACCAGTGACAACCTACTAGAACATTATTTCATCAGCTTATTATCCAGTTGGATATGTGAACTACTGTATATGTGACTGACTTACAGTGATTCTACCCATACATTCAGCCGATTTTACAGTCCTGGGTTGAAAAGTCCCTGTCAGTGCACTATACTGTAGTTTGGGCTAACCTGTCTTTCCATATTTCTTGAACTCCCAATGAAGAGAAAGCCATGCTGTAGCAACTGATAATGTATTGACTGAATGATAATGTAATAATGTTTCAAAATGTAGTCAAATATCCCTCTAAATGGGTGGAAAATGTGTTAAAATATGTTAATGAAGTGAAATTATGTTATGAATGGTTGTCAAGGTGGTGAAGGTTTGTGCTTAGGTGTGTACCTGTACAGCGCTCTTCCCCCAATAGTTGCCAGGTTGGAGAAAACACTCAAGTCTGTCATGTTGTCGGGCCAAGACTGGATGTTCAGGAAGCCTGAATGGACCGGGACATACACACATACAGACACACACACACACACACACACATTATAATGAGTCACTAGTTCTGACAGGCTAGACTCAGCTGTCCATCATAACATCCTCTATTGCACACAGAGACAAGAATGAAAAGAGCAGAGAGAATTGGCATCTCTCTGAAATTAGCAACGTTCCAGGACCAGAGGAACCACACCAAAACACATGACATTATCAGCCCAGGCACCACAGTTGAAAGCAGCCAAGAACTACTGAGGCAGCAAAAGAATGTTTTTTTTAAATCCCTGCTTTCTTTGGGGCAGCAGGGTGGCTTCGTGGTTAGTGAGATCGCCCTTCAAACAAAGGACTCAAGATGGCAGCCCTGCATTCAAAATGCTTTTATTCAGTGGCTTTTGTGATGGTTACTGCCTGTGGTCCCAATCCAACATCAATCACAAACAGTGTGTGTAGGATAGCTACATATCCATAGTGGTAGGCACAGCAACTCCACTGAGAAGTTTTGAGCCAGCTATGACGACGAGTGCAATGTTTGATATATCAATATTTTTGCATTTCTTTTATCTGCCTCTGTGCTGTTGAATCATTTAGGAGATTAAATGAATAGCTGAGAGGACGGCTGTGGCTCATTTAGGATTTTCAATAATGGATTCGGAAAGATGAAATATTTAGCGGAAGAGCGGGAGGGGGGTACGTTCCCCAAGCCGGCAGCAGAGGACAAACAAAACGGTTGGATGAGGTGATGACACCGGAGGAGAGGAGAGGAAGAGGAGGAAGGTAGAGGAGGGGGAAGTGCAGGTACTCCTGAAGACAAGGATAACAAAAAATTGCTTTAACGTTAAAAGGAAAAAAAACCGACACCGCATAGACTCAAGGATGAATTTCCGCTGATATTTGATTGCCTGATGAGGAGAAAAGGGTTGAGGGTGTGGCGGGCGGTCTGGTGCCCTCTCCAACTAATGAAAAGTATCCGGCTCCGTAATATTAGCATGTGTGTTTCCCCTCCCACAGGATGCGTCATTCTGTTTCGCAGGGTGGAGGGATGATGGGTGGAGGCGCGTGGAGCTGCGGAGAAGAACGGCGCTCGTGACTCGTTGACAAGAGGGCGATAACCTTTTGCGGGGCCTTCATCGTTTGGCGGACATCATTTTGTTTGTTAGTTTCGGTCCCAGCTGAGCAGTAGCGGGCTCCGAGCCAACGCTCATTAACAGTGTTTGATGAGAAAAAAAAAAAAAAAAAGCTCAGGCAATTGTGAGGGATCGCACAGACGAGGCTCGTAAAGATGAACGCGAGCTGAACTTCCGAGGCGCACACGCTCACACTCGAGCTGTTGATGCTACTGCAACAGAGAGTAATAATTACAGCCAAATATGTGGAAATACACAAAACAAATTCAATATGATTAGAGGTCGCTGTGACAGTAAACAATGCTTCTTCTATTAAGGTCATATAGTGTGTATGCGGTGCTCAATAATGAGTTTATAGTGACCTTATTGTGCTTTATGGTGTTTTTATCTCCTATGGTGTCACTATAATATTCCTATAATATCCCTATTCCTGACGAGAGGTCAATATAGGCATGACAATGGATGTCATTCCCATCACCACTGCATTAGTATAATGATGTTGAGGTAATGGGAATGGTGTCCATAATGTAGGATCATTCCTATGTAATGTAGGAATGCAGTATAATTCCTATATTATTCCTATTCTGTTCTATAGGCACTACAGTTACAATAGCTCTATTATACCTAGGGACTGCTGTGACATTTCTATAGTATCCTAAAATTGATTATATGATTGCTATAATTGTTTTTCATAAGGGTAACGGCAATAGCAGTTCTGATTTGATTCTCCAGCTTGTCTTCTTAGACGGTAAAAATGTCAGCCCCCCCATGTTGTGTATAGTTTAGGATGCTGAGGGCTTATTAGCTCTGAAGCTCCAACGCACTATAGAATCGTTAGCATTGTAGCGGTTGACACTAATTGCCTTAATGACAAAATCAGCAGCGGTGGGGAACCTCACAGCTCCACCATAGGGCTCCTTAAGGGGCCATTCTGCTTGCTTTGACTGGAACAAGGTTGGAGGGGGGGTTGGGGGGGAGTTCTTCCTAATGGAGGTAACAAGCTGCTGCCTGCTACACACCTGCCCGTGCTGAGCTACGACTGTGTGTACAGCAGCACATAGGCTACACCTGTACAAGGGAAAATGGTGGGGAATGAATGAGTAACAATCTCCCCTCCCTCAGCAAATACTGTTTAAGTGCCCTTCAGCAAGGCATTGAACCCCAAACTGCTCCAGTAAAGCAGACTGTTTTTTATGGGAAGCTTCCAAGTGTGAATGTGTGTAACTGTATGAATGTGAAGCAGGGTGGTGCTGGAACAGAGCATGGTGCTCAGTCAAGGTCCACTGGATAAATGCAGGTTAAAAAATGAATAATTTTCCTCAGTGCTGTCAAGCTGAAATTTGATAACACACAAGCACAGAGGGGTGAAATTCCTTACCACTGACTGTCTAACCTGAATTTGCCTCACGCTGAACAACGGCACCAATTTTTCTGGTTTGTGTTGGTTTCAATTTGGATTTGATTTTCAGTTTCATTTAAGTTGTTTTCTTTTATCAAGTTCTTCTATTTTGATTGTCAAATCGAATCAGAATGTCTTTGAAGAGGCTATTTTGTGTCTAATGTTAACAAAGAAATAGGCAATTACAAACATCAGAGAATGTTTGTCATACAATGTATTGATAATGACTCTGAGTCTTATTTCTATGTCTCTTAATGATACTCTCCACACTTTCATTCCGGCTTTGACCAAAAGATATGCATGTAAATTTAAATATACATTACTCATGTTTAGTTTACTCATGTTTAGTTTAGTTTCATATATTCCTCAAGGAAGAGAACAAAAGGAATCCAGGCCCGAAACAACAAGAAGGCCAGAAAGACTGACAGCTCCAAGTTCATCATCCCTGCCATGAAGAACAGCGAGAAGACCGCACAGCTTCCGTGTGTTGCTGAATTGTTGCCAATGTGCTTTCTCAGAGCTTTTGAAGATATTGGCAGACTTACTGTTCTCTTAAAAGTACCCAAAAAAAAAAAATGTTTTTCTCTGCAGTATGGCCTATTCGTGTTTTTGCTTACTTGATGACATGACATGATGGTTTATTTTTTAAAAGCTATAAACCTTGGTCTGTGTTGTCCCTCCTTTATATTTAAAGCTTAGCGGAAGGGTTGGTGGTCATGACTTAGACTTGTTTTTCTTGTCATTTTGATTTTCACAAAGTCAAAGCAAAATCACTATTAAGCCTCTAAGTTGCAATTTTGAGGCGGAAACTGTGCTTTCAAAGTCAAAAACTGCTGCAATGTGGGAGGAAAGGCTCTGCTCTTTAACCCGCCACACAGCTGCCATAGAGCACCATAACTCATATGACAGGAGTGACAGGAGTTATGTGCTGAAACAACCCAGAGATGTATGTACAGTACGTATACAGTATGGAAAACACACTGACACAAGCACCAGCTCCTCCGAGAGCACCGTCGATGGAAAAAAAAATCTCATTCAACCTTGCCTCACTCTTCTTCTGTCAGTCTTCCTCTCTCTGCCTTCCTCTGTCCTCCCTCTCTCTCTCTCTCTCAATAGGCTTTGCGATACAGTGGCTTTGGGCAGCGAAAGCAAAGTGAAAAGATCATTTAGACAGAGTTCAGGTTCCGCCAAGAGCCGCATTACCGGCGTGCCGATGGAGACGGCAAATTACAGTGTGGAGCCTCTTAGAAAAAGAGGCCATGGGCACCCAACCAAGGGTTAAGAGTGTTAAAGCGCCGATGATTACAGCCCAAGTCACAATGCTGAGAAACCCACTTATGCTAAATTGCTTGGGTTGATCGCCCACTCTCTGGATGGACCTGACCCGGTGATATGTTTTCAAAGAGATGCTGGCGCATGAGAGCTCACAGAGAGATGGACCGAGAGAGAGAGAGAGAGATAGAGAGAGAGAGAGAGAGAAATGAATGGAAGAGAGGAAAGGAGAGAGAGAGAGAGAGAGAGGGGGCGGTGTGCTGGTATGTAGGATGCGAGCTGTCCTCCTACACAGCTCATTTGAAAGCTATAGCGCTGTCGAGACGTAACCCCGGGGTCGCAGAGGCAGGTTGACGGCTCGGCGGGGGGAAGTCACGTTCTCCCTGACAGCTGTGAGAGGTGACAAGCTGGGGCCCGATACGCATCTCTGACTCTGTGGGGCTTGGCAGGTTTCTGTCCCCGCCGCCAGCTCTCGCCGCTGTTCGGTTAAAAAAAAACAAAAAAAAAAACTTGCAAGTCCACTTTGAGCGATTCCCGATGGGTGAATTTGCATTATTCTTTATGTACTTTAGTAAGACCCCCTTTAACCTTATCTTGGGTGATCGGGTTGCAATCGAATAGCGCAAACAAATGCGTAAAATCCCGTAAAAAGATCCGGTCGTCCAAACCATCTTCAGAAGTGTTCAGAGAAGCATTGACAGATGCAATGAGTCGCTAATCCACATACAGCAACCACAGACACTTTAGTGCACTGATCCAACCAGCAAGCATGCAAAACAAACAGGCATAAGGCAGTTCTGTTGGTAACATACTTGTCAAAAATCCATTGCCATTACCCATAGATGTGGAGCAAGCCAGACAAGGCGTTTACTGTCAATTTTAAAGGACGGAAATATTGCCAATCTGGACGGCAAAATTCAATTTTATTGCCCATTTTGGCATTTTATTACCCAGGTGTAAATCCAGCTACATCAGATCTACTGTAGAGCCAGTCCTGACAAGAGATGCGTCTTGACGCCAGGTGAAAAGGGGGCAATGTTTCATAAGCCTGGGGCCTTTGCAAACCCGTTCAAAAATGTGAAGAAGGAAAAAAAAAAAAAAAAAAAAAATGAAGAACTGACACATTGGAGATACAAGGATTCTGTCTGATGGCAGTGTCATATGGTTCGGTCGGATGGATGACAGTATACATGTGGCTCAGCGGTGGTGGTGGTGGGGATGTGGGGGGGAGCTGGAGGAATGAGGATCCGCACCACATGTTTTGGATCTTTTCTTCATGGTGCGTGAAGGGAGAGCTGGGTGTACGGGACTCAAGGCTAGGGACTCCCCAAGGGAGCGGCAGAGAGAGAGAGCGGAGAGACAGGAAGACTCATCTCATATTCATCTTATGCTGCAATGTCTGGCCTCGGTGTGGACGGTCTCAGGCGGGTTCGACCAAAGACACACACACACACACACACACACCACACACACACACATACACACACACAAGCAACATGCATGTACACACGCACCAACATACTCACATATACAGCACACATGCATGCACACACCAGCAGATGCAAGACATCACATTCAAGGAAAGGCAAGCAAGGAAAGACACCGACACACACAGAATACATGCACACACACACACACACACACACACACACACACACACACACACTATATGTCACTCAAGTGCAAGTGAAGGGATAAGGGTTAATGCAAATTTGATGAGGGGCATAAAATCATAAAGCATAATTTATTGTGAACAGACAAACTCCATGCTAATGAGTTTGTTCTTAATCGAGGTCCAGTATTTTTTGTATTTGTTTGAGGCTGTTTTGCACACATTGTACTGTACGGTAAATACTTGCTCATTATACATTTTCCTGTTGACATTACCCACCTGTGATCTCCCGAACGGTGCGGAACACGTTGAGCTTCTCTGGGTCCAAGGCTTCAATGTTGTGATAGACATCCCTGTGGATGATAACGGACAATGAATATGACAGGGGAAAGAGGACTGTGCGGTGCATTTGCATTTTATGCTGCATAAATAAAGGAGAAGTCCAATGGATTTTCTTAAAAGCAATGAACAATGAGCTGTGGGTCTTGCCTGAGGGGTTTCACGTCAATGTCCGCTAACAATGCTCCGACACTTGATGCATGCATGCGAGTAAATCTCCCACCATACACTCCCGCAATTTTGGAGACTTTCTTCCACGCGGCTGCACGCTTTAATTTGTCCCCGCGCTCAAAAAAAGGGATGCATCATAGATAAACTGGAGACGGCGAGGATCAGTTTCTCCTCCATGATGGGTAAAATAGATGGAAGTTGGACGGGGATATTTCATGAGCAGATGTTACTCAGACGGACACCTGGCGTTCCATTTGTCAATGGCAGATATTTACCAAAAAAGTTGATTTGAGCTCTACTTTAGATCATTTCTATGCCTGTCCTCGTTCAAATTAATGGGGGGGGGGGGGTAACTTCGCTGCCAGTGGACATTCACCGCTACTTTGGCATTGTCGAGTCAAAGAGACCACTCATATGTTTTGAATACAAAAAAAAATGTAAAAGACACCAGGAAGCGGCATGCGATCTGTCTACTTTCTTCTCGCAACGATAAACCAAGTACACCGGAATTTGCTCAAATATTTGGAAATGGTAGTTTACATACATACAATTTTTGCTGTGTTCTGAGTCCACAAAATCACCCTCTACACTAATCTACACTCTCACATGCCACACTTATCCCCCAGCACAACCACTATACCCTCCTTAAAGTAATTTACCCCACTTATCAGCGTCTATACCGGCACGGCACCGCTCATACTCTCAAGTCACTTTTGGCATAGTCACTCCGTTTTGAAATTGAATTGAATTGACATTTTTTATTGACAATATAAAAAATATATGACATATATACATAAATAATATATGCACAGCCTCACCAGGAGGCATCATATCTTTGTACAAAATTTGTCAAAAGGATAAAACACAATAAAGCCCAAGAGGTCCATTGTGGTCCTTTGGGTGTAGGGGTGTGTTTAACTGTTAGTGATTGAATGAGTATGTGAGCACAATAAGCATAAATGAATGAATGTGTGTGTGTGTGTGTGTGTGTGTGAGCACGTATGTGCGTGGCCGCGTGTAGGGGTAGGGTGGCGGGGGGCAGTAGAGAGAAGGCAGCAGTACAATACATATTCAGTACAAGGTATCCAACCAATTCAACAATTAATACATGAGGCAATACTACACTATACAGTGTAAAACTATTACCTTTGATAAAGAACACAGGATGGTGACAGGACTAATTTGCTTCCCTTTTTGTATAGAGGAAGCAAATTAGAACATGGTATCTATCGTCCTGTCTCCATTTTGGTTTGTTTGCCATCATCATGTTCATTCATCCACTTACCACCGTGCTTATATTTCATATTCAGGCTTTTAGCTGATGCTCTTATCCGGGGCAATTTACATTAACAGTGGAATAAGTGAAAAACACATCTTGCAGTAACAATATTTCTCAGGTGCTGACATTTATGCCGACGGGACCCGTGCTGAACGGGTCGAGCTGAGGTACAAAAATGTTGCTGAAATTAGAAAATGTCATTAGGGATTTATTTTACGCTAAAATATTAGAGATTTCTGACTTTTTTTGTGTGTTCTGCTCACTATAAATGTCACTTTCTCCAGCATCTTGAGTAGTTGCCTGTTTTCCAAATCCACTCTCACCCTTTGATTCCGGTGATGAGGAAGACCAGGTTGCCGTTAATTTTGGTGCAGTTGACAAACTTGTCGATGTTGCTGGAGTCCACTGTCTGGGCTGACTGCAGGCTGGCTGTGCCGATGCCATCGCAGGCTGGACACACACACACACACACAGTTTAGTAAAACAACAAATCACATTAGTTTAATTAAATGCCCTAGAGATTTAGACAAGTTGTAACATAGCAGATTTTAAGGAGCTATACGTAGCATTTTTAAGCATCAATACATCATTGTCAAATTAATTGTGATATCTTATAATTACTCTAAACAAATGAGACCATGGTCAAGATCTCCCTGGCATCTTTGCCTTTATTGAGGAGGATAAACATGTTGGATGTGATTTTTCCATCTGCATTTCACTCCTTCTACCATCTGTCATTGCCAGAAACAGAACGCTTTAGCTCCATTCGCACTGAAGCACCCTCTTCCTGTTTTGTGCCATAGAGCAATATTAATTTGTGCCATAAAGCAATTCAGTAGATTTCCTGCCAAATCTGACCCGGTGGCACACAATGTAAAATTCAGTGTAGAGGCCGGTAGAGGCTGCCAAACTTCTCTTGTTGGTTTATGGTAATTATACTAATGTCTCAAAATTAATGTGGTAATGATTTATTGTTGTTAAAATTCTATATGTAGCAGCTTTAAGATAGAGACGGCCTCTTGATTTGACCAACAATATTTACAACAGCACTGGATTATCACTGATTATCACTAATCATTTGCATCAATGAGTTCATAAATGCCATAATAAATGGGACATGGGCTAAATACTTACACAGTATGGAAAGTTACTCTAGATTTGTAGTTCTGCCTGTGGTTTACCTTTAGGACAGATGTCGGTACAGGAAATGCACGTCTTGACGCGGTTCTTCTCCACCTCCATCTTGTTACTGGGGCAGGCTCTGACACAGGAGCTGTGGTCCACCACAAAGTTATCTGGAAAACAGGTCATCATGAATGTCAAATACAGGCGCACAAACATACGCCAGACCTGATTTGTTTTAACCCATTTACAATCGGTGCCAGATGGCTGGGGTTTGCCACACAGGACCAGACCACAGAATAAGTGCCAGTGAGCGCGGACAATCGCAGGAAAGTGTTGAAAGTCGATGTAGTTTACTTTGTGTGACTGATGCTCAGCTGGCAGCACCTGGACTGTCCTCATGTGTGTGACCCTGTCACATCAAGGCGAAAAGTTGCATACTGTAGCTTTAACTCCACTATATACATTTAGGATCCTATAACAAGACAATGTCAACACACTACATTTGGTTCATAAAGTGCAATTGCTTTATATTCTGCAATTCCTGGATAGCATTTTTCTAAGTCCTTAATCATTCAAGAACAGCTGTATAATCAGAGATGTAAGGCAAGGTAAACTACTAACTAGCTAAACTCACTTTTATCACCTCTTTAATTTGTCAGTTAGAACCGACCCAGCTTTTGTTTTACTTTTATTAGCCGTTACTACATGAATTCATAGTATACATTAAAGTACAAACACCAGTGTAATGTGAGTTGCATGAAAATGTGGTCTTTGCTTGCTGGTTGATTGCCTGATGGTGATGGTGTCCACCCACTGGATTACTTAACACTGATAGACTGGCCGTGAATGTGAATCAAGGCCCCCTGCATCTGATTGGTGTTCTTGTTCCCTTCCAAAGCTTTGATTTGCAGGTGAGGGCAAAACTCTGTGGTGCTGCTGCACAAGGATCTACTTGCAGTAATGGGGAGCTTAAGCTGTGAATGCGAATCAAGAAAAACAAAACAAAATAGAAGAAATCAGAGCATTTGTTTTTGATGGTTGGGGTTCCTGGAAGATAGTTGCATATATTATCGAGACCAGTCCGCTAGGGCTGGTCAGAGCTGTATTAAATGGATGTGTAAAGAGAGGTATGTTCCAAGGCACACCATATCTGGCCCAAGCCCCCCCCGCATCTGATTGTAGTTCTCGTTCGTGGCAAAGCTTTGATTTCTCAGGTGAAGGCAGAACACGAGGAAGAGGTGCGTTGCTGTTAGTGACACATGAACGGATGTTCACGTGTTCAAGCATTTGGGATATGGGGGAATGGCATGATGTAGCAGGCTAACTATGCATTACCTCTGTGTGGATGTTATGTATTAATAAGTCCAAAGTGTGTAAGTGCTAAGTGTTGTCTAGAGGTGTGTGTGTGTGTGTGTGTTGTGTGTGTGTGTGTGTGTGTGTGTGTGTGTGCATACCTACGTGCATTGCAAAGAGCCCCTTATTATCCTAAAGTCATGCATAGGGAAAAAAGATTCTCTAGGCATTTTGATAGATGTACAGTAATACATTTGCAAGCTTTTCTGTGCTGTTAATTGCTTTAAATTGAAATGTTTATGAATTAACTAATCAATTAATATATTTTAACAGAAAGTAGAATAGGGTGGGAAACAATATCTTTATTAAATTCACTTAATTTAAAACATCAGTGTCATACACTCATTTACCAGAGGAAAAAATATTTCCTTGAGTAGGAAGAGCGAGCCGCAGTGTGCAAACCTTTTTGTGTATTTTAATAGGGAAGCATGTTGTGTTGATAAAGGGAACCACAAACACCTCTCCCTCTCCTTAGCATAGCGAGGATGAATAACTGCAGGAGTTGTAATTATTTCAGGATAATCTCACAAAAGGTTTACGGCCTTCACATAATATTCTCACGTTGATTGGGCATGTGTGGCATGGTCGATAAGTGTGTGTGTGTGTGTTCTCGTACGTCTATCCTTGTGAGAGCCAGTTGAGTTTTAGACCTTCAGAGTGAGGACATTTTGGCCACTCCTCACTTTAGAAAGGTTAGGATTTGGGATTAGGGTTAAGATTAAAATTAGGATTGGGTTTAGGCTAGGATAAAGGTTACGGTTAGTTTAGCATTAGGGCTTAGGTTTAGGGTTAATATTACATTTAGGATTAGGTTTAAATTAGAGTAATCATTAAAGCACTAGGCAAGATACTTAAGTAAAAATACACCAGTCTTATCAGCTTTATCAGACAGTTGTGTACAGTTTACTGACGTCACCTTTTGGTAGGAATGTGGTTTTAAAGTCCCCAAAATTAAGTTAAAAAACATTTACACTCGAAGTGAAGCTTTAAGGTTAAAGATAGTTTAGGATTAAGACTTGAGATTAGGGTTACAATTATAATTAGGATGAAGTTTAGGTTTGGGTTAGGCATGCAGTAGTGAGGATTAGGGGTCAGGGAATGAATTAAATCAATGGAAGGTCCTCACAAGTACAGCAAGAAAGTGTGTGTGTGTGTGTGTGTGTGTGTGTGTATGTGTCAGGTGGCAAGCCTTACGTGGACACTTCTTGACACAGAAGGCTCCATAGGTGTACTTTGCCCTGGGGTTGTGTTGCAGTTGGAAGGCGGTCTGGCTGTAGACAAAGGCCTGGGGGCACTGGGTCACACACGCCCCGCTGTCATTGAAGTTGGTACAGGCCTACACACACATACAAACAAGAACACACACACACACACACACAGTGTAAACAGCCGTAGCAATCCAAATGAAATATCCCTTTTGACAGGGTGCCTAAATGATCAAGGTCATGCTTGACACATTCAATCAGCTGAACACTTTTCACCATGTTCTGTAAAACTCCATTGGGAGTTTTCAATTCCAATTTTGTCTATCTGTTCACACAAAAGACCAGCGTTGCAGGGTAGTCATGGCAACAAACGAGTGTAAACAGGCCAAGTAGCAACCATTTATTTCCCCTTATTGTTACTCAGCAGCCCAGCGCTCCTCAAGAACAAGATGTAAATGCCACGTAGCTGCAGCGAGCGCAAAACACAAAGGCTGCTATTTTGGTGAATCGAGGCGCAAGCGGAGGCACAAGTCCACAACAGATTTTGGTGATTATGTGACCTGCGGTGCTATCGCGGCGGCGGTGCACCTGCGGCACGTGTAGTTGGTTGTCTGTAGTTTGTGAATATGTGTATGGTTAATGGCTCAATAGTTAATGGAAACGCTTTGACCATAGCTGTGGTTTTGTATTAAATGTGTGGTTTGGCTTCTTGCAGACGTCTGCTGTTAAGAACAAAACTCATGTCTCAACAGGTTCTCTCTGAAGCCATGGCCAAGACTTCTACTTGGCTGGGTCTGACAACATGTTATGGAAAAAGCTGAATTGATGGGGTTTTAGTGTAAAACGCTTGTGCATATGCCCCTTTTGGATCATAATAATAAAAAAAAAACACCAAACATGATATTTGATGTTCATTGTTCAAGATTTCTAAATCACAGATTTTCTCAAACACAGATGGATACAGGCTCTAGAGTGCTGCTATTCCGTGAATATATTTCAAAGTCTTAAGATAACTAATACATTTAATACAATTGAGACTTGGATCTCTCGTTTGGAACGTAGCTCTTCACTTCCTGGTTTATCCACTCTTGTATCTAATAAAAGATGAAGTGTGAAGAATCGAGAAGTGCAGAAAATAATGAGCGAGAACTTGCCTGTCCAAACTCATGCAGAGGAGCTCCATAAGCTCTGAATTACAAGTTTTACACACACAGGGATGAAAATAAAACTGATAAAGCACACGGCAGAGAGCCAGGAGGGAGCTGCAGAAACAGGTTTGTACTTAATGGCGAGGATCGCACATTGTGAGGAAATGGGAATTAAATGGCATTTAGTGATATTTCCCTTACAAATGGCATTTTAACAGGGGAATGCAGTCTAGAAAAAAGTGGCTTCTTTTGCTCTTAAAAGACGTCTTTTGCTCTTAAAAGACGCCAGAGACATTTTACTTCCTGTGACCTTTTACTTCAGAGGAAGTAAAAGGTCACAGGAAGTAAAATGTGTCAGGACTGTGAAATAACATGAATTGTGCAGTACATCAGGAAATGTTTCTTGGGTTTTGCAAGATTTCGCAACCCATTCAACAACAGGTTAAAAACTGTGATTATTTTTTTTTTTGACAGGATGCCATAAAATCAGTCTTTTAAGCCTGCCAGGCGAGGATTTGGAATTGAGGTGCAGAAAGGAGACGAGGGGAGAGAAATCAGTCGATCAGAGAGAGAAGACAGGAGGAGGGAGAGGGAGAGAGAGAGAGGGGGGATACAGGATAGAGGGAGACAGAGAGATACAGAGATACAGAGAGTAAGGATGCCTTTACTGGCTTTTGAATGATTTTGGAACTGTCTTATGTCATTATAGATACTGGTGATTATGGACTATTGTATAGTTCATGTTCCATCTCAATATGTTGAATATAAATATATAAATTAATATTTTGTTTCTGCTTTGGTAATGTTGTTTCTGATGAAGTCATGCCAATAAAGTCATTGAATTGAGTTGAATTGAATTGAGACGGCTTGGATTGTGGCTTGTCTTGATGTGTGTGTGTGTGTGTGTGTGTGTGTGTGTGTGTGTGTGTGTGTGTGTGTGTGTGTGTGTGTACTTACAAAACAGTCGGTGTCCTTCGGTCCAAAGCAGCCACCTGCGCACTCACGGTGGCAGCAGTCGCTAACGTAGGGACCGAAACAACGGCCGTCACACTGCTCGGCACACACCGTCTTAGTTACTGTGGAGTGAAGTGAGAGAGAGATAGAGAAAGAGAGAGAGAGAGAGAGAGAGAGTGAATATGTACATAACAAGTAAACTACACCCGAAATGCAACAGTTTCCCTAGTCTTCACAAAGTTTATGCCAGAAGTCAGTGTGCAAAATTTCAGCTGCAAAATGTGTTACTTATCACATTTTACAGGGAAATGGGCACCATACTGAATGATGAATCGCAGTATAGATAGCTAATCTGTTCTTATTGGATTGCTATACTTCTGTAGTGAATGTGAAGCAGTTTGTCACCTGCTTTGGCAATATATGGGATCCAGATATGTCAGTAAAGCAGCAGTTGAATTGAGTGAAAGCGATCTACAGTATCTGAATCAAATCCCCGTGTACAACCACAGTCTTCTACTCTCCACCTCCACTGGAGCAGTTGGGGTGTCAGGCTTCTATAGGCGACTACTGCCCCGCAAACGTATAAGTGTATGCTCGCGCGCGTGTGTGTGTGTGTGTTTGTGTGTGTGGCGGTTTGCGTGTGTGTGGCGGGTTCGGCTAAGGCCGGAGGAGCGTCTCCGCCACCTCCTAGCTATCTTCAATCATGTTGTCATCTCCCTGCGAGTGTCTCTGGCTGGATGTGACAGAGTGATTGCGATTCCTATCTCGCTCAGCCGTCCCGCCTGTCCGCCCTCTCCTCGCGGTGCCCGTCTCGGGTTGAGCCACACGGGCTGCCGTACGACAGCCACGTGTCAACGCACGCGCGGCCGGGCCGTTTCAAAGATAAGGACAGTTGGGAAGAGACGCGTTTAAGGTGGGTGGGAGGGAAGGGAAGTGGCAGCAGTGGGATATACGTATACGGGGAACTTGGCTGAATTGGAAGCCTTTGGGGATGGAGAGGCAGTGAAATGTATGCAAGAATTAAAGTATGCAGGAATGTAAACAGCTATTATATTAGCTATTGGAACTCCAAACAACTGCACACAATTAATAGAACAGTAATGTGTTTGTGCTGTGCATTTGTGTTCATTATTGTGTTTGTGTGTGTACATATGATACACTACGCTTGTCATGAAACTCATTGTAAAACAAGGGGCGATCCGATCTGGTGTAGTACTCATTGCAATGAGCTGCTGGTGTGAGGTAACATTTATTTTCCGTTACACCCCCAAAAATTGATGATTGCATTTCTCTCTTCCCTTCAAATGTCAGGATCAGTCAGTTTCCTCTCCTGTGAATGATCAGGAAACCAAACAGCACTGATGTCTGATGTGCTTGTCTTTCTTTTACTGGGTAGAATCAAAGTAGTGGGAATACTTCCATTCAGAGAAAATCAACTTTTCTAGCATTTCCCATCTAAGCTGATTTAATGTGGAAAAAAAAACAACCAATTCTGAGGAAAACAAATTTAGGGATTGGGGTGAGATACCGTATAATTTATGGATAACTCAACATCAATCTACTATTTAAAGTGGGTGATAACAAAAGTAAGAACATTTTTTTGATTGGTAACTGAGATACAGCATTACTACAACTAAAACTGAAGTAGTAATTTGTTACATTACTCCTGTGAGTGTTTTGTGTGTGTGTGTGTGCGTGAGAGAGAGAGAGTGTGTGTGCGTGTGCAGATGCTCACACTGTGTTTTGATGTGCGCTGTCTTGTCCCTTTGGGCAGTGTGGTGAAGAGATACTATCACAGTGACGGATACCAGCCACACACACACACACACACACACACACACACACACACACACACACTTCACCCTGCGCCTAACGTACCATCAGTGGCATTCCATTAACGGTGCCTGGGCCCAAATGAAACGGCCTACTTTACTCGAAAGACACTCTGTCAAACAAATGACCTTGCCAGGAAAGCGACGCGGTGCTGTTGATCAATTTGCCTTTAAACATCCACTTGAAGAAAAAAAAATACCGGGCGGGCGACGACAAATACAAAAGGAATCCATCTCATAAAATATGCCTGGTAGCTTCCATCCGAACAGGCTGCAGACAGCGGCATCAGTCACAGGGAGGGCTGGCTCTCAGGCTCCATTTACACTGCGTGAAAATGTGCTTTTTCCACATCTGTTTTCCAGGAGAACTTGATAAATAAAGACGGGATATTCAGTGCGATGCAAACAGGCAGGATACAGCTTTGTATGCCTAGTAGTTTTGTCTTGGAATCTAGATTTTGTCTGTCACTTCTGGAGGTAGAAGGCTACTACGGAGCCCGGGAGTGGCCATCGGGAGAAAAATCATTTATGTCGTGGCCACGATTTACTGTAACGTGCGCACGATATACAATCCGAGCTCTTGTTTTATTTTTTCGTTCCCTCGATCTGGTTAAAATGAGCCTCGTTTTGGTTTATTCGTGCGCACGAGATACAGTTCGTTCCCTCGATTTCCTCTTTACGTGAGCACAAATTGCCAAAACGTGCCCTCGAAATAGTGATATCGTGCTCTCGATATATAATACATGTGCTCTTCACGAGCTTATAAAGAGTCAGTGCACATATTGGTGATTATGTTTAAATGTGGCTCTGTCCTGGGTGTGTGGCAGCCACCTGATTGTGTTTACATGGCCTGAAGGTCAAGTGGCTAAATATGTTGTAATATTTGGGGGATATGCCTATTCAGTGTAAACAGAGAATGGATATTAACATACCAAATCCTTTCTAGGCCTAGCTGCAATACCTAAAAGGTTCCTTTTAAGTTGCATTTTTCCTAAATTGCACAGTTTAACGAAATTGAGGGAACGAATTGTATCTCGTGCGCACGAATGGACTAAAACATGTGCACGTTACAGTAAATCATGGACTCGATATAACTTTTTTTCTCTCTCTCAGTGGCCACTTCCAGGCTCCGTAGGCTACAGACTTTAGACTACAGATCTTTCTTTTCTTTTTTAAGGTAGATAGGAGATTGTCAAAAATGTGAGTAGAGCTTTTCTCCATTTTCCCTCCAGGATCAAGGCCTTTTTTGGTTTAAGGTATCTGAAATCTGAAGAAACGGAAGCAAGTTTCTCTACACAATAGAGATGAAATGCTTTGTTAAATGCGAGTGTTCCTCGTGATGTTCTTCTGACAAAGGAACATAAAGACTTAAGAGGGAGGAAGAGGAAGAGGAGGAGCATGAGACAAGATAAGTAGACAAGCAAATTGTTGTGGCATGGGTAGAAAAGAGTTCTCTTGGCTTTTTTTTTTCCCAAGAAAAATTGAAACTTGGCTTTTTCCCATAAGTAAATATTTAGTTTCATCAGTTTTCAGCTGCAGCCATGTCACACCGGCTCTAGAACCAATGTTAACACATCTAGTAGTTTATTCAGGTTTGACATAGTGTATGTTGTCATGGCTTACACAACTGTTCCCCTTGTAATGTGGACATGTTCTGACCTATGTGCACTCAAAAATATATTTTTTGGCATATTTTGGAAGGTTTATTATTATCAACTATGAAATTGACCCAAATAAATGAATGGATGAATGTATAGTGTTCATAACGCCAATGCATTTTAAAGTGCTAGATTTATTGGCATCTAAATGGCAAATGCCCATCAAGCTGAAATAATGAAACTATACATATTAAACTATACGTTACATCCATCCAATAAAGGTCATTTCAAACAAGTTCAATTTTATCTGTTTCATTCTTGTTGGTATTACACAAAACAAATTTTTTTTTTTTTACATTTTCTTGAAAATGTCTTTATTTAGATAAAATCATCTTAATATTTATGTCTTAATACCTAAGAGGGTCATTATTATTGTTATTATTATTTTTGTGGAATTGCAGTTTAAGCAATTGATTTGAATCCTTCCCTGACACACAGTGATGTCGACAATCTACAGAAACAGTTGATAAAACAAAGGAAAATGTTTTTTCAAAGTGCTATTATTGGAAATGAGTAAACTGAGTAAAGGCAGCGTTGGTATTTCTTATTGTTTTACTGCTCTTCTTATCACTTTCTTTTTCTTCTGCTTGGAGTCTCCAAAGATCTAATTCATTTTTTGTTAACAGCTGAAGGTGGAGGCGGTGAGGCTGATCCCTGTGGAGCTGCATTTGCCATTCTACACTGTACCTACTTCACTCCAAAATAGTCTGCAGGTCACAGTGTAACTCTGCTCCTTCCAAAATCCACACTCTTACACTGATACATATCATCAATCTGTGATCAATACATTCCAGGAGTTATTTTGTGATGAGGTATTATAATTTACTCTTTTGCTGAACCCACTTTCCCTCAACCTGTCTCGTCCACTTCAGTTAGTGATGTCCTGTATTTCCCAGAATGCCTTTCGACATCCCCCAGAGAACATGGCTGAACTTTCAGCTGTGGGTTTTACATGTAGGTGACACCGTTCTTTGTCCTTAGGTCTTTTCAGAACCCCGCTACTTGCTTGTTTAATCCAAAGAGGTCTGATGATCACAGTGTTTCATATACAGCCCCCTCCCTCTGCTGAGATTGATATTCAAATTAGTGAGTATGATGTCATTTGGTCACTTATAGTGACTTTTTGAGCAGCCAACGGCTACTTCCATTAGAAAAGAGTTGGCCACATTGGTACATGAAGAGAGCGATATTGATAGCGAGTGATAGCGATAGTGATAGCCACAGCAAGAGAGCAAGTTTTTCTAGTGAAGAAAAAGTGACAGTTGCACCCCTTCCTCAAAACACATGTCTTGTGGCTGCATTGCATTCTGGTCTATTGAGGCTTATATCGGTGGAGAAATTTGTATCTCTGCCTCTACTACAATGGATTGCTGATTGTTGAATGTCCAAAATGGCGGCTCTAGAAAGAAGCCCTTGCACTGTGATTGTGAGGGGCAAACACTGAAACCTGACGTTTACCACTGACCTTATACATGGAAATTGTTCTGCTGTTAAACCCCATTGTAACTGCACTGGAAATATCTCAACGTAACATTATGTTGGCTATGTTTGGCCAGTTATTGATGGGGAAAAGAAAAAATACACTGCCAACTAACAACATGGACATAGAAATCCAAGGTACACTGCCAATATCTGTTTTTCAAGAGTGGGTGGATTATCCCTTTAATATGTAAAACGCATCACTTGCCTGTGTGCAGAGATTTCCCTCCACAGGTGGTTTCCAAACATATGGGCTTGTATTGTACCAGGAAATCTCAAACAATGGGTGAATTTTCTCTTGTTCTGCCCAAACACATATTGATTGATAATGATAACTTATGAAAATGCTACATATTTGTTACATCTTCGAAGTCCTGTATCATGTGGTGTCTCTGTCATTTTATCCATCCCCCTGCATGTAAGCACAGCAAAAATAAAGGTTTTGAGGCAAAGGGGGAGGAAGAAGGCTGAATATTGATATCTGCAGATGAATGCATGGTGAGATAGAGTGATGACGGTTGTATGGAGGCAGACTGACAGGGCCTGGGCTTATCGCTGGCTGGTCTGTGAAGAACTGTTAACTAGTCTTGGTCAAACAGTTCATTCCTCATTATCTTAATAAGATGATGGCTGCAAACAAATAAGAGGAGACACGCCGGAAGTGGAAGGCATAGACGAAGTGGACAGGACACAGAGTGATGGAGAGAGAGGAGGAGGAAATTGATGGGGGAGGGGGGGGGGGGGACAAATGTGATGTAATCAAACAGATTGAGGAAGGAGACAAAGATGGAAACAGGAGGATATTGGTGAAACATGGAAAAAATGAGACAAGAAGAACGAAGAGAGGGCTAAAGCTCTAGCTGGTGTGTGTGTGTGTGTGTGTGTCTGTGTGTGTGTATTTTTTTTTTAACCTTTATTTAACCAGGCGAAATCAATTAAGAACATGTTCTTATTTACAATGATGGCCTGACAAGAGGCATAAGCTTCTTGATGGGGGGGGGGGGGCTGTGAGGGAGAAAAGATAGGTTAAAAGACAATAGCAAATATACACAACAATACAAACGTTTAGCAGAAACAAGGCATAAAAGTTAATAACAAGGATATTCAAGCATAGAAGACAAGATTATTACAAGCATAAAAGAGAGTAAATGTCTGTTGCAGATATTACAGGATTCATTAGCGAGCAGTGTGTCACAGAAAGTGGCCTAGGCCAACGGCGGTAGGTATGGGCGTTCAACAAGCAGAAACTGAAGAAAAGGGTTAGATAGTTGAGTAGTTAAATAGGGAAGCAGCTGCAAGAATCTGTAAAAAGGTGTGAGATGGCGTCTTTGAAGGCCGGGATGGAGATGAAGTTATCCAGTTTAAGGTGTTTTTGTAATGCATTCCAGTCAGAGACAGCAGCTGACTGGAAAGATGCAAGGCCGGATGTAGATCTGGTTTTAGGAGTTGTTAACAGAATGAGATGAGAGGACCGAGTGTTGTATGTGACAGGAAGTCGGTGCAGCAAGCAAGACAGGTAGGGGGGTGTACGTTGAAGAAGGGTCTTGTAAATGAGAGTGAGCCAGTGGATCTGACGGCGGGTGTGAAGTGATGGCCAGTTTACCAGGGAGTAAAGACTACAGTGGTGGGTATTGTAAGGGGCGTTAGTGGCAAAACGGATAGCAGAATGATAGAGTGTGTCCAGTTTAGCAAGAGTGCCTTTACAAGCAGTGCGATAGATGGTGTCACCGAAATCGAGTGTAGGGAGTATTGTCAATTTAATGTATGTGTGTGTGTGTGTGCGTGAGTGAGAGTGTGTCTGTGGAGGGTAGAGTTGTAGTCGGTGATAGTGTGTGGGTGTGTGTCAGGATCCACTACCAAAAGCCAAACGTGATCATGCCAAGTGCTAAATCTCTAGCTGCTGTGTGTGTGTGTGTGTGTGTGTGTGTGTGTGTGTGTGTGTGTGTGTGCATGTGTGTTTGTAGGGGAGTAAAGACCCAGATGGAGAGAAAGGCTGATGAAAGACGGATGGATGGACAGGAACATGGAGAGAGACAGACGGGCTCAGTATCAGTGACAGCAGATTGATAAATTACAGGCAGGAGGATGATGACTTCACACTTTCTTATGTTCACCTCTTAAAGGAATACACCTAGAGACTGTCCCATTGGTCAACTTAACCCTTAATATTTACAAGCATTCAAAAAGTAAATGCCAAATGTCAGTTAATTTTTTGTATGAATAAAATATATTAGCACGGAGCCTAGGCTACTACCGATTAACATAGTGTATGCTAAAGCGTTAGCGTGGAGCCTAGTATCACTCAACATAGTGTATGCTAAAGTGTTAGCATTTAACCTATCACTCAACATGGTGTATGCTAAAGCGTTAGCGTGGAGCCTAGTATCACTCAACATAGTGTATGCTAAAGTGTTAGCATTTAACCTATCACTCAACATGGTGTATGCTAAAGTGTTAGCATTCAACCTATCACTCAACATGGTGTATGCTAAAGCGTTAGCGTGGAGCCTAGTATCACTCAACATGGTGTATGCTAAAGCGTTAGCATGGAGCCTACTATCATTCAAGATAGTATATGCTAAAGCGTTAGCAAACAATCTACCAGGGAAATATGATTTTGGTGTCTATGTTCTATGTCTATGTCTATTGGTATGCTCTCCAACCTGTGGCAGCACTAGAGTTAGCAGCCGCTAACGTTAGCTCCACTTCCTCACCGTTTTCGGCTTCGTCGTCACTTCGACTCGTCACCTCAGCTCCATCCCCACATTTTCGTCTCACCATTACGTCTATGTTTGTTTGTTGGATGTTTCTTAACGTTCTTTTTCTTTACAATCGTTCGATTGTTAAAGTGTCATTATCTGTATCTCCATATCCAGAGTCTCTCGCTGACTGAATTCTCCTGGGGCTCATAGCCTGAACTAAGGACTAACTGGTACCCACTTACTCTCCACCAAATTGGGATTTGTAGTTCTGAAAACAACGACCAACACACTGATCACAGCAGCAGCATTTATATAAAAACTACAGTGTAGCCATAACAGTTAGAAAGAAATCTCTACTCTCATAGGTGCTCAGGTTTGATTTTTCTCACTTGCAAATGTCTATTTTTTGGAGCAAATGCAAACTTGCAATTCCAAGAAACTTGGTGTATTCGTTAAATACACATACTGTTACAGCATTGTGTATATGTGTGTGTGTATGTGTGTATCTGAGTGTGTGTGTGTGTGTTTCTCAAACTAACCCAGTCTGTCATTAAACGCTGTTCCCATACCCTGAGATATTGAGTGCCTTATGTGTTCACAGTCCACACAACATCAACACACACACACCCCGACACTGACACACACACACACACACACACACACACACACACACACACACACACACCCTGAATGTGCTTTGTCTACCAGTTTAACTTAATGCAGTGCAGCTGCTAAAGAATAGGCAGCAGGGGAAATCAGTCTTTTAAGCCTGCTAGGCGAGGATTTGGAATTGAGGTGCAGAAAGGAGACGAGGGGAGAGAAATCAGTCGATCAGAGAGAGAAGACAGGAGGAGGGAGAGGGAGAGAGAGAGGGGGAGAGGGAGAGAGAGAGAGGGGGGATACAGGATAGAGGGAGACAGAGAGATACAGCGATACAGAGAGTAAGGATGCCTTTACTGGCTTTTGAATGATTTTGGAACTGTTTTATGTTATTATAGATACTGGTGATTATGTACTATTGTATAGTTCATGTTCCATCTCAATATGTTGAATATAAATATATAAATTGATATTTTGTATTCTGCTTTGGTAATGTTGTTTCTGATGAAGTCATGCCAATAAAGTCATTGAATTGAATTGAATTGAATTGAATTGAATTGAGACGGCTTGGCTTGATGTGTGTGTGTGTGTGTGTGTGTGTGTGTGTGTGTGTGTGTGTGTGCCCTCCACAGGTGAGAGAGAAACTGAGAAAGACACTGACAGAGAATGAGAAAGCAAAAGGAGAGGGGATAACACAGAGATCTGGCCCGCTGATACACTCGGCAGTCTCTCACTGCACCCAGCCACTATTAACTAGTCTGGAGGGTGGGAGGTCCCAGCAGGAGGGCTTCTGGGAGGTGGGTTGGGGTGCTGTTGGGTGCTGATGGGTGTGTGTGTGTGTGTGTGTGTGTGTGCGTGTGTGCGAGGGCGGTGGTGGTGGTATTGCTTCCGCTCTCTCTTTTATCACGAGAAGCATCTGAACAACAAACAATCACGGCACACCGCAGTTACACATACTGTGTCTTTAAATAGCTGTGATTGAAAAATGATCACAGCATTTCGGTTATAATAGTCCATATACTTTTTTAGCGCTGCTCACACAGCTCCTTGTTTATTGTTTGCTGGATGCCGGTTTTCTGCCACGTTCAAGTCATGTCGGAAGAAGTGGAAGAACGGGATTTCGTTGCTTCAGCTTGAAAGCATTCAGGTGTTTTAATCACCGGAACATCCACATCCAAAATCATTTGTATTTATGAATTGAAAATCAGCTATAAACAAACTGCAGCAGATATTTGGTAAGTACGGTTGATTTGCATTAGTGTGAATATAACTGATCATTTTGATTCAATTTGGTGGTGGGAGATAACGGACCCCACAACACTGCTTTTAGCATGTTTGACTGCGGGCCTCGGACTAGAGTGGTGAATGTGCTTATTACAGTATAATAATAATAACCTTTACTTATAAAGACTTTATCAGAGCAGAGTATCATTACAAGTGGAATAATGTAAACAATCAATTAAAAAAAATGTGAACACTCAATAAAAAAAATAAAAAATAATAAAATACTAAAGGGCAAAGGCACATAATATTTAAAAGAAGAATAAAAGCATAGCACAGACCATAGAACAAAAAAAAGTGTGTTTTTAAAGTGTTTTAAAGGAGGATACTGAGTTTGCAGGTTATTCCAGAGCATAGAAAGCTCCTGCATTCTTAGTATATACAGTATATAATATACTATATACTAAATAGACTATATACTATATAGACTGGACTATACAATACAGTCGCAGGAGCTCATAAGGGGTTAAAAGTGCCTTATAGATGAGCAGTAAAATGTTAAAATCATTCCTAAATTGCACTGGTAGCCAATGAAGTGAAGCTAAATGCGGGTCAAATGCTGTCTCTTCTTAGTTCAGTTACAACATTAAATATAGCAGTGTACTCACAGCTCTGACACTGGTCCTCCTTGGGTCCCCAGCAGCGTCCATTACAGGAGCGATGGCACTTCTGACCTGCAGGCGAGATCAGGGAAAGAGATGATTGGCATGTCCATTCAGAAATGTCAATAATAATACCAGTATGGGCTACAGGGTGAGACTGATATATGGGTTGTACCACTGGTTTGCCAATATATCAAGGTGATGTTGACTTTTTATTAAAAATCAATTGGGGGGTTGCATACAAATGGTCAAATTTAAAAATAGTGAATATCAGCACAAAATATTGGCTATCTGCAGCTTTAATAATAATAATTAAAAAAACAACAGCAGTATCGGCCGTCGAAAGCCCATATTGGTTGAACCCTAGACTTGGCCTCCCTTGAGATATACTGTACATATTGTATGTTTGTGTGTGTATGTGTGTGTGTGTGTGTGTGTCAAAAAGGCTGAGGCAAAGACAGTTTTCGATAGCATTAGATTGTTGGGTAACACTTAACTTGAAAGCATGACTAGGAACATTATAAGCACATTGTGAGTGCATGATAATTATTATAATCAGAGCATTTTAATATAAACCCATTGTGTAAAAAAAATGTAGGGGGTTGAATCCTTTGATGACATGACGTTAATGTAAAGTGGCATTTCGTCTTGATGATTGCACTGAGAGAAACGGCTTTCTAAGCTTCCAATGGCCTTATAATAATCTTGCAATTTTCCACAGCGCGCTTCGAGTAAAGTTGAACCGAACACTTTGCAGCCGGGCTTGTTATTATGTAAGAAAGCCATCGTACCTACAGAGTCTTTTCAACAACAACGCAGCATCTGCCCTGACTGGTACGTGCTGTTCTACTCATAACTGGAACAGCCCGAACTTCAATAACCGTGGCACAGGTTGTTTCAAGGAGGAACAAAATAACTTGCATCTCTCTATTCCGCAGGGGAGCGCGGCGGCGGGGCCCTCGCAGCATTAAGGCTCAATTATGCTCAACGTTAAATACGTATACGGATACGGACGGAGACTTCTGTCCGTACTCTGCGTTCATTTCGTCCGTATTTGTGCAAGTTTTCTGAAAGCTTATGGATACGGACGAAACCGAGCAGTACCACCGGAAATCGTGGGGGCAGTGTAGCGGTGGACAGAAACTTTTGACTCTCTACTGCCCTCTAGTGGATGTACTGCTTAACTTCCATGCCAACGTAAAGGACGCATGGAAGTATGTGGGCAGTGACGGTTACATCGTTTGAAACTGACATATTTATTTTCATACGCAGAGGGAGCATAAACGAGCCTTTAGCCGGTGCCGTCTAGGTTTTTTGGAGGACTTAATTGACTGGCTGGTAATTGACTGAGAGGGAAGTGAGCCTGGATGAGCGCAGAAGTGCCGTCCTCTGTCCATCAGCCACTCCAGATGAGAGCTATTAGAGTCAAGGCTGACTCTGTTCCCCGACACCAGCCTCTCCATCTCCTGCCCTCCTCCTCCTCCTCCTCCTCCTCCTAGTCTGTGCCTCCATCCCTCTCTCTGCCACACACTTAATCTCTCTCATCCCCCGCCCGACCCTCACAGATTCATCGCTTCCTTCTCTGCTGCTTCGCTGTGTGTCGATCCCTGCCTCTCTTTTTTGTCTTCTTCCATCTCCGTCCCTCTGTTTTTCCTCCGTGTCCCCCAGACTTTTCCCCTCAAACTAACGCTCTGACAACGCTTGAGAGGAGCGGTTGACAGCTTTGACTGTATGAAAGGCAGCATATATACAGGATAATAATATCAACGTCAGCCGGGGACAAACGGTTGTCTGCCACTGCCGAGTCTACAGCACCTTAGTTATATCTCTGCTCTCCCCGGAGCTCGCTGCCCCGCGAAGTCAAGCCTAAGCATCTTCATTTAGCGCCCAAGGTCTTCGCTATCTCGACTTCTAAATTCTCAGCGACCTTGAGTAAAACTGTCCCATCCCTCTCCCCGCGCCATAATCTTTTACAGCTTCTTTAAACCAGCCCCGAAGGTTAAAGTGTCGGGAACGCTGCCATACCGGGGCGGTCGCGGGGCAAAAGACAGAAAGGGGGGCTTTTCAACCTGAATCGATGGGGCATGGATTTCAAATTACTCCCTTGCTTCGAAAAGAACGGGCCAATAAAATATAAGAACTGTGGCACAAGTAAGTCAACAATAACAAAAACAACAGAAAGCTGGCGTCTCCCCAAAGACCGGGATGGAGATTATGTTCTCAGTTGAAGGATTACAAGTTTGGAGACCCTTGATCTTCTGGCAGAGCGGAGGACTTGCGCAGGAGTCGGCCGATCAAAACGCATCGAGTTGCGGGTCGATGGCGGGGGAAGGGGGGCTGGGGGGAGCGGGGTGGAGGGGGCGTTGAAGCTGTCGTGCGGAATATCAATGCTCAGAGCTGTTGCGTTGCATTTGAAGCACGCGGCGAGCGCTGTGAGAGCGAAACCCAAGGACATGCAGAGAATTTCATTCTTATAAGAAAATGCAGTGTACATACAGGTTCTGTGCAGCTTTGCATAAGAACCAAAGAGAACACAGAACTAAAAAACAACAATAACAGATAAAATATAGCTTCAAGTGGCTGTTAGTGTGGTCCAAGCCTGTGGAGCTCTATGAAGCGCTTAGAAATTACGCCTTACTTCCTGTTTGCGTGTCTTCGCCATCAATTTAATTTGTGCATCATGGCCAAGCAGTTTTGGATTTTCAAAGCTCTGGGTCATAGCCATAATCTAGGAAGACCATACATGCTGTGTGCAAAATTTTGTTGAGATTAGATCAATTTTGGAGGAGAAATAGCAAAAAAAATGTTTAAAAACAGAGGAAAAACTATCATGGCCCGTATGTGCAATGGATTTGTGTTGAGCCAAGGAAAGGGAAAGGGAAAGAAAGGGAGGGAAAAAAGATTTAGTTATTATTTATGTTGTTTTTTTTATGAGTTATTAGCCAAAATGTAAAGTTGCTTGTTATAGCGCCACCATCTGGCCAATCGGTGTAATTTACATTGCCTGAGTAGTGGGGCAGATTTGAAACCTATCCACCAAATTTGGTTGCTCTAGCACTGTCAGTCTCTGAGGTACAGATCATTTTAGCAAGGAAAATGAAGAAGAAGTAGAAGAAGAACAAGAAGAACAAGAACAGGAACAAGAAGAACAAGAACAAGAACAAGAAGAACAATCCTAACAAAAACATTAGGGGTTCAAGCCCGTGTCAAGCAGCATGAGCACTAAATTAAAAACCAAAAGGGCATACGATAAGGGATTAGGAGCGTGGGTGGGAAAAATGAGGTCAGAGGAGCAGTTACTTCATGCACCCCTCCACCAACAAACCCGCCTAACCCCTGACAGATTAAGTATGTTTTCTTTTTTTCACCCTAATAAATCCCTTCATAACCATAAGCATTCCTTTAACATGTCTTTTAGCTGATTAGAGTAGGGCATTAATGTGAAGTGTCACGGTAAGCAGGGTGACAGAATGGGGTCAAGGGGTGATTGTGTGCCGCCGGTGTTTTCGTCGCTCACACTTTGCCACTTGGCGCGCTCAGATACGGGCCTCTTTGAGATGTGATGTGCAGTACAAAGCATTTATTTTATGACATATACAGTACTGTGCAAAAGTCTTAGGCACCCTAGATTTTTTATGTTTTAGATTAGCCTTAGATGTTTATTTGTTTTCTGCATTAGTGTGTCAGTAGACTGTTTACTGCTGTTTATTGTAAATTTTTGATATTTAGAAACTTTTCATTTCATTAGTTTTGAAAGCATCTTCGCTTTATGGATATCTTTGACATATGCCTAAGACTTTTGCACAGTACTGTACCTCTATTTTGCTGCTGTGTGGTTGTGATACGGTTGGTGAGTCCCTTCGTTTTGACTTCTTATAGTTCCTAATAGAATGGAGATCGGGGACGTGAATGACCACAAATGTTGCATGTAAAAAGGTGGGTTACTTACATGTGACGCTGCTATTGGTGGGCACCACCAAAGGGTTGAAGCGCGGGTTTTTCACAATGTCCTGCCAGTGGATGGTGTCCGCATGACACAGGAATTTGTTCTGGTCCACGTACACACCTCCGCTCAGGATCTCTGTGGGGGGAAAAAGAGAGAGAGAGGACACACAATCAAGACGGATGCACACAGGGCCATCCGGGTGCTGGCCTGCTTCTGCCTGGAGGGGTGCAGCTAACTCGGTAATGACGCCGCCAGCCTCTCACTATGCATGTTTTTCATTACACATTTTCTTATCTTATTATTTTACAGGCTGTTGAGTGGATATAGCCACATATGTTGAAGTTGAAGCCACTAACATCATTAAAAGCAGACAAAAATAAAGTTTGGATTGGGGTCTACTCTACTGAATGTGTAGCCGCTTTTTTGCCATTTAGCCCTGCCTTTCCTTTCCATCCACTGACAGACACTAAAAAAAACAATTACACATGCACACAAACACACACACACACACACACAGAATCGTACATCACAGTCAATATAGCCCAGAGGAAGGCCTGGGGGGGGGGATGCTGATCCAGTCTGGCCTTCAGTCTCACAGATGAGAGTTGTTGTTGTGAGGGAGCCCAGACAAAGTCATGTCATATTGCTGTTATTGCGACACCCTGATCTTCTCTTGTTTGGTTGTTTTCCTCTTCCTTCCCTTCTCCACGCTGCAAGCAGACAAAATCAATTATGCCCCACCGCCACTGCGACACTAAATCCGTCTTGGATTTATGCCCATCAAGGGACAGCGGCCCCTAACAAGTTTGTAATTTCATATTTCATCAAGGTGGGGGGACGATAGCTGGGTATCCCGCCATCCCTAATATGCATTTCCTTGTCCGCCGATGATCAACAGACTTAAGGGGGGTGGGGGGTGTGTGGGGGGTGGGATTGAATCCTTTTGCCACACACACACACACACACACGCACACACACACACACACACACACACAAAGCCCATTGAGTGATTGGACACGGAGGGTGACTCCGATTATTGTTGTTGTGCAAGAGTTCGGAGAATGCCTAATCCTGACTTTTGTGTACGAGGGAAAGAAAAGAGTGGGGAAGAGAGAGAGAGACAGAGAGTCAGAGAAAGACTGAGAAAGAAAGCGAGAGAAAAGGGAAGAAAGAAAGGAAGACAACATGAGGCCCAGTAGCAGATTTGCATTATTTACAGGGCTTGGGTGTTCCCTATCTCCCCACAAAGAGATTACTGACACGGGGCAGAAACAGATGAGACACATAATCATGCACGAGACGTCCCGCCAGCACCGCACAGAAACACACACACACACACACAAATGCAACATTGTCCCACAAAGGCCTGATTAAATGAAACTGCTCGGATGATAGGAGGTGGTGCCATTACCACCATAACCACCCCCCCCCCCCCCATCCCCCTTCTCCATCCATCTTTCTGCATCTCTGGTGGGAGGTAGGGATAGAAATTCGGAATTAAACTTCTTCGCACAACGGGAGGCCGCTGGCAAAGTGGGGCAGTGGACAAACCGACACGCAAAGCAAAGCACGGGGCCTGGCGGGACAAGGGGAGGCACGACAGAGACCCCCGTCCACCTGGCATTAACCCGCGTCCTGGGTGATCGGACTGTAATCACACGGAGGGGAAAACACAACGAATTCAGGTGCAAACGCAGCTGAGGCGCATTGAAGATGCAGAGCACATTAACAAGAGTATAAATGTGATGTATCTCCAATCCATATATAACAACTGGGTTCCCACGGACCCATTTAAAAAATTGTGGATCTGAGAAAAATATAAAATAAGGCCTAAAGGTTTTTGAAAATGAATGGATGGCCTTGATTTTTTATTAAAATATAGCATCCAAATTCATCAATATGCCTCCGCTCCCTGGCTTTCCCTCCATCCGAGGATCAACACCTCACATTGTGGGGAAAACCCTTTGATGGAGATTGGTGTTGATATAGCAGCAGTTGTAAAATGAATGATTTCACTAGGTCATGAATATAAAAAAAAAAAATACATATAGTCTGTGAATTTCACCAAATAAGACCTTGAGAGTGACTTAAAAGTCCTCAAATTGAGTGTCCAATTGAGTGTTGGAAAGAAACTTTAGCGCGCAGATCCAACCAGGAAACGTAAGCAAATCAAACAGGTGGCAGGGGGCTCAGATAGTGGCGCCTTTGCCAAAAAAATGGATTTTCGGGGAATACTGGTGGATGGGAAACACCCGAGACAAGGTGTTTACATGTAATTTTAAAGAATGTAATCGTTACAAGGGTGAGTGATGCGCGCAGCAATCTGGGAAAGATTGGCGAGGGAAAGGGGAAAAAGCAAATTTACCGGCGACGCATTTGTACAGTACATCAGGTAAACGTAATCGAGCTTAAATGGTATCTAGACACAAGAAAGCATGTGACTGCCAGGTGGAAAAGGGGGACAGAAGCACCCGGGAGAAGCGATAGAGGAGCGATGGAGGTGCAGCTCACGGTCGGCTGCCTGCTGTACGTGAACAAGTGAGTTTTTGAACATGTGCTCGGTGGGTAAATGTTTGTCCAAGCGCTGCTACGGTAACATGCAGCGAGGTGTGTGTGTGTGTGTGTGTGTGTGTGCATGTGTGTGTGTGTTGTGTGGCTGTTTGACATTCACACTTGGTTGGGGGGGTGAGTGTGCGCGTGTTTATGTTGTTACTGTATGGACTGTGAGCACGTAAGACACTCGATATATCAGGGTAAGGGAGCGGGATTTAATACAGAGTAGGTGATAGACTCTGGGTTAGTTGAGACACACACACACACACACACACACACACACACACACACACACGGTGTAACATGAAATTACTGCCAAAAAGCCAAACGTGAACAAGCCACAACCACAGTCAGGCACTGCTGCCAAACCGTGGATGAAAAGCAGATGAAATAATGGGCAACACGTACACACAAACACACACACACACACACACACACACACACACAGCAGGTATAAAAAGCAGTCTGTGTTCAACGGTTTCGCCAAGTGACCCTCAACACAACCCAAAAGGCTCCATCATTCCCTAATGCTTTCCCACCCGCACGCTGCACTCCGACACACGCAACGCTAACACACTAACACGCTAACACGCTAACACGCCGTGTGACGTGACAGAGATGAAGACGCCGGTTACAGGAGTGTAATTGACTCCTTCCTTCCTCCTCCTGCTGGCACATCGCCCAGGACGGTTAATGTATTTCCCAAGGCTTCCATGTCCCGCATATGAAAAATGCACGGCCGCATGCTACATAATACATATGACAACATGCAAACAGGCACACAGGCTTGATTTGCATAATCACTGTGTGGGGGGTGGGGGTGGGGGTGGGGGGGGCTCAGCAACGGTTAAATCCTGTTGTTGATTGTTTGGTGGGTAGAGAAAACAAGCGTCTTAATTAGTTCGTTCACACAGCTAGGGCTCGTGCCTCCAAATTTACCCCCCCGCCCCGCCCCCCCCCCACCCGTCCGACTTGTCCCGAGAGCTGCTCCAAACGCCTCTAAACGGTCGCGTGGCTTCAAAAACCACAGCGCTCCTTTTTTTTTTTTTTTTTTAAATTGCAGTGTGGGGATGAATTTGATTAAGTCTGGGAGGCAAATATCAAACCGGTGTTCAGGAGAAAAAAAAAAAGCCGTATTAATGATTTTGTGAGAGTGAATTAATGTGTGTTGTGTGGATTGCTTAATGAAGAAGAAGGTAGGGCAATGTGAGCAGAAACACTTAGATAGCCGGTTGATTTGCTCCTGTGTTGTTAATACCGCGTTATCGAATATCCCCCCCCTGGTGTTTAGGCAGATGTGTGTTAAGCTACTACCATCATCACATACACACCCTCACACAGATACACAAAATATCTCAGTCCCCAACACACACACACACACACACATTTGATAGACAGGCACATAGATAGCTAGAAAGAGACAGAAAGGCAGGCAGAGAGAAATTCAGACGGACACTTGAACAGTCAGAGAAGCAGACAGACAGGCATTGAAACACACAGGCAGCTCCTTCCTTTCTGCTTGCATTGAGAAGGGGGATTTCAGAGCCGGTCTCTACTGTACTGTGCCATTGACTCAGAGAGCTTCGACTTGGTTTCGACTCAGTGCCGCTCCCAGCTCAGGGGAACAGAGGGCAGAAACTCTGCGAGAGGATGAGGATGCATTCTGGGTCAATAAGACTAAATTCTGGGGCAGGGCTGCTGTTGTACCCCAGAGTGGAGGGCTGAAGTTGTTGCAAGGCTGCACTCAACAGACAGACTGGCAGAGATGCCAAAATAAGAAATGGACTCCCACACACACACACAGGAGACTGTCAGAAGAAAAAGTGGGTGTATGCATGCTCAATACACGCACACAGACACACACACATATGGCTCAGACATACCAGGCTAGGCAGT
>NW_027281990.1:182500-197475 GCF_046629955.1 Centroberyx affinis
GTGTGTGTGTGTGTGCATGTGTGTGAAAGAGAGAATAAGGGAGGAAGTTTGTTTGGCGTGCATGTGGTTGCGTCTGTACGGGTATGCGTGTGCGTGCGTGTATGTGAAAGTGAAAAAGAAAGCGGATGAGTGTGTGTGTGTGTGTGTGTGCATGTATATGATAAAAAGAAAAAAAAAGAGAGAAAGTGCACGACGACCTGCAAAATGTCCCCACTTTGGACGATTTTCCTCATCTCTCTATCTTTGTGAAGAGATCTGGCCCTCATAAGGATAGAACTGCCAGAACACACACACACACACACACACACACACACACACACACACACACACACACACACACACACACACACGTGCAAAGCATGCACATACCTACTACAAGCAGAGTATTTCAGCCCAACAGCCATGTCACATTTTGCCAAAGCATCACATTAACCAATAGCTTTATGTAACTGCCGGCGTGAAGTGGATCTCGCCGCGCGTTCGTCAAGAAGCTCATCAACTCCCTGACCTCATCTCCCGTTAAGGTCGGCGGACGGGCCACCTCCCACGGGAACGCCGTGCCATTTTAACGCCGTTAGCGCGTTCCCCCGGGCGAAAATGGCGGCGCCCGGCCTCCCATTCAAATGTAATTGCGCTTTTATGTGTTTAACTATTGACCTGAAAAGAACAACCGCATTAACTCAACTGCATAAAAGCGCTTTACGAGAGGTTCACCAGAGAGACGACAGCGCTGGGACTCGGCTGTCTCTGAACACGCTTGCGGTCAGGAGCGGCAGGCGTGGGCAGTGTGTGTGTGTGTGTGTGTGTGTGTGTGTGTGTGTGTGTAGGGGGGGTGGAGAGGGAGGTAGACGACTGCAGGACGGAGACAGCGACAGGGAGAAATAAAGACAGAGAGAAAAGACGAGTCAGAGAGGTAGAAAAGCAAAGTGATGAATTGGCAAAGGTTTACGGAGCGCGAGACGAGTGAGAGAAAGACTAAGACGGAAGAGAAAAAGGAGGATATCAGAGAGAGAGAGAACAGAGGGAGGGTGTTCTTCGTGTATGTGTGTCTGTGTGCGTGCGCATAAGAGTGTGTGTGGTGGACGTGGAAACAACACATTAAACACACATTTGATTTTAACGCGGTGACGCTGACATTCACGGCTGAGCGGCCGTGGCGGCACCCGGCGTCACGTGCACACCGTCACGTGCACGTGCACAGTATCGTGCACAAAACAACCTCTCCCATCTCAATGCTAAGACCTCTGAATTCAAAACCCGATAAGAGAGCAGTCTTTGCTCAGCCTCAGCCTCACCAAGGACTGTTTTCCGATGCAAAAGAAGTGTTTTTTTTTTTTTTTTTCTTCCTGCGCCGCTGTAGCGGGTTTGGGTGAAAAACAAGTGGCAGGCCCCCCTGTGAAGGCAGTTGAGAACAAATGACATTGGGGATAAATAAAAGACGGCGGTGGAAAAGACATAAATCTCACCGGGAGCGCAGTAAGGGCCGCTGATAAAATAGTAACAGCAAATGGAAAAGGAGGTGGCAGGAGAAATGGCTGTCTTTGTGGGGACAGAGGGAGAAATCATTGCCTGGACGCGTATATGGGAAAAATGGAGTTGGGGCAAGGGTATAAAAAACGGTGTTAGGTAAAGAAACAAGTCGTAGAACACTGGAGAACAGCAAATTATTTTGGTCTGAAATCTGGAATAGCTACCGGTCAGATTGAACCAGCTGCAACACGTCGACTCGGAACATTATCTAATCTAAAACTAATTGAAATCAAACTCCACGCATCTCATAATACAACAATTAAGCAGTATTTCTAGTTGTGTCTTTTATCTACATTTGGCATTCTGCCAGTGGTGTATTTCACAGAGGGGATGTCAATAAATTTAAATAATAATAATACTAATAATAGGGGCTTCCGCAGTCTACGAGCCCGATGACAAAAGCACAATTACTTTTTAGTATTATTATTCAAATTCATATTCAAATATTCAGTTTAATTACAGCTAATAGCCTAAATTGAAGCTCAAAACATTATTTTTGGTTTATGTTTAGATCTAAGATTCAACTCATATGGGGTTTGGAGCGCCAATAGCACTACTGATATTTTTGGATTGGAGCTGCCAATAACCAACCAATAATGAATATCTTTATATTTGATCTGTTTCAAGCCAAAAAATTTAAAAAAAAAATACAGATTCAGTGATTCCCCAGATATAGACAACACTATCTGATTTTTAATAAAAGGACAATATATTGGAAAAACCCGATATATCAGTCTAACTCTAGTGGTATGTACCATCTTGTTTATCCTTGGTGTCGGCCTGAAGGAGAAATGTTAGTGTGGAGATGTTTTTTGAGCTACAGCAGGTGACATGGGGGCGTCGGCCATGCCCCCCCCCATCCCCCCATCCCCCCCCTCCCCGAACGCGCGCCTCTCCTCCACCGAGGTAATTGTGTTTAAGGGCTGCTGATTAAATTTGGCCCACCCCTCACGCAATTGTTTCCTATGAGTCTTTATGAAAAATGGCCCAGATTTAGGGATTATGGAATTACACCAGAGCAGGGCGAAGCATCTGCTTAAAGACGAGAGGAAGAAAAATAAAATCATACCAAAATGGTGAAGTGAGGGGGGGAGGGGTGGGTGGGGGGCACCCTTGCTTATTTCCAACTTAAGCTGTGATAAAACCCTAGTAATCTGAGCCTTATGGATGAGAAGGAGAAATTAGACTACAATAACTACAGATAAGACAAATCTGCGAGGGAGAAAGAAAGAAACAAAGCCAGAAATGAAGAAAGAGACAAAGGAAGAAAGGAAAGGACTATCATGTGGACAATCAAATGAGCGATTAGAAGAGAATGAAAGGACCTTCAATGGCTGCTGCTGAGGGCCACTTAGCTTATCAAGGCTGATGTGTGATCAGCCTGCCAGCTGAATTAAAATGAGCCACACTCTCTGGAATGGACAGAGAAAACAAAACAGGGGCTGAGAGGGATCGAGAGAGAGGGAGAGAGAGAGAGAGAGAGAGAGAGAGAGAGAGAGAGAGGGAGAGGGAGAGAGAGAGAGAGGGAGGGGAAGACAGAGAGAGCATATCATACCACAAGCATACCAAGTGTGTTGGGTTTACCACAGAGGAAGCTGGCTACAGTCGGGGCATGGTTTGCTAAGGCAACAACACGTCACTGAGGCCCTGTTTGCTCAGGCCAGCTGAGAGACTTTCAATAACACACGACAGGCCATGCCATTCACTTTATTCACACAGCAGTCGTGTTTGATTTCGGGCTTTACTCGGGGTGGGAAAGTCTACCCCAGGGATAGGCAACTGTGTGCCATGGAGGGCCGAGAATCTGCAGGTTTTCATTCCAGCCAAAAGCCTACAGCAGGTGATTTTGCTGATTAGAATGCCTTCAGCCAGAGAGGAGGAACTGACCAGTAAAGCTGGTGTAGTCTATGGTTGGAAGGAAAACCTGCAGACTCTCAGCACTCCATGGCACACGGTTGCCTACGCATTACCCAGAGGACAATGAAGCAGATGGAAACTGAAGCCGAACTAAACTGGTCTTTGGACAAAAAAATTATCCTTCAATATCATCAAGAGATGATAAGGAGACCAAGTCACCCACAAAGGTCTATATCAAAGGCTGTTAGCAGTCAGCTAATGACCTGGATTGGATATAAATATCATGTTAACAACATGAGGTAGCAATGTTAGCTAATAGCTAACATTAGCTAACATTTTGGATAGGTGAACCACTGGAGTGAGCAGGACTTATCTTAAACATCATGGATGTTCCAGCTGGATTCAACTCTCAACAATAGCCTATAAAAGGATAATTTTGGTGTAGGCCTATATTTTTGCTGGACCGTGGAGCGGGACCGGCCAATACTCGTATTTGTCTCTAACTGAGTGACTCCCCATTGTTTAAACGCACATGCGTGACTTTCCATAGCTACATAGGCTCGCTGTGGTGCACTCCATTTTCTGCCACAGCAGCTGTTTTAGGGCACAGGGCATTTCCCAAGAGCCTGAAAATTTTGCCCTATGTCTCATTGACTTTAAGTAGGGAGGAAAGATCTTCTGGAACCTACATGAAAAGAGGGTCCAGTACCATTTATGGGCAGAAAGTCATGGGTCAAATAGTTGAATTCGCCCCAACTAGGCTTGCCAAGTTTAACTTGTTTTTTATCCAAAGACTGGTTGAATTTGCCTCTGTTTTCATCTGCTTCACTGTCTTCCAGATAAGGCTTCCCACCCTGAGTATGATGTAATTCAAATATGGCCACAACAGGGAGGGCCAAGCTAGATGCGGACAAGAATATTCTGTAAATGCGCCTATGGACTAAATGCATTCAGGTCACACCCATGCTTCCCACCCCAACTTCTGTGTATGGTTAAATTTAAGGGTCCCTCCAGCCTGGTTGCCACATTAGCAGAGTGGAAAATGCAATATAATATTATCAAAAGGGGACGGCCTGGTAGATGTGACAGCAGTTGGCACAGGAAGAGCTTCAAAAAGGAGTATTGATGGGAGCCAGATCTTTGTAGCATCATAACAAATAAAAGGTGCCATGGAGAAGTGGCAGCAGCCAGGGAATGCTCTTTATGTTTAGCTGGTGAAGTCATGCCTGGCGTTGCGTACAGTAACATCCACCGCTGCTCCATGGGAGCCCGGGATGAACAGAGCGGTCCTTTTCATGTCCCATTACCCACGGCCGCCCCCACCAACGCCTGCTCCACTTACCCAAGGCCTCGGCCCAGCGGGCAAAAAATAAGCATATTAATTATTAAGCTGCCAGGGGAGAGATGAGGGGAGGAGTCGTAGACGGGGTGGGTGATGTGTGTGTTTGTGCGGTTGAGTGTGTGTGTGTGTGTGTGTATGTGTGTGTGGGGGGGGTGTCGGGGGGGTGATTAAGTTTGTTTCAGGAACATGGACTGCTTCATTCAAACTCAAGGAGAGCAAGCCTCAATAGTGCATGGCCATTTAAAGCGTCTGTGATCTAGAATCCTTTTTTAGGACACTCCAGACAACTGAGCCCCAATGAACACACACTGTAATTAATAGTAATGTAATGAATATTTTGGCAGGGATGAATACTGGTTGTTTTGGAGGATCAAACCCTTGGACGACTGGGTAAAGTGTGACACTTGCCATACCTAAGCCTAAGCACCTAATAATTTATCACAGTGAGTCATTGTTCCACTTGTCCCCTAAAATTCAGTTGATATAAGCAGGTTTGAAGTTTTGTTGGCAAATGATATTAGATGCAAGGGGGCCATATATTAAGCTTTAGTGAATTGATGCCCCTGATCAAAACTGTGACAGTCTCTCTTACTGCTGTATCATATTCTTTTTTACAGTCACGTTAAACACCTCACTTCTTCAACAGTGGAACCTTTCATCATTCAAAGTCTGCAGGTGTCCATTTAAAGCCTTATAACAAAGTTGATAAAAAGTGGCATTTTCCTCAGTGGCCTTTGAGACCCAGTGGGCTGCCAGTCAACTTCTATTTTATTTGTTCTGCCACTCATTTTGCTGCTCCTCTGAGCGGGGTGCAGGGTGTCTCTGACATCAAAGACCTGTCTGAAACACAGTCTGGCCTTCAGAATCACAGTAAGGACTGCCTGCCAGGGCTGCATAGCCATACACTGACACAGTGAAACCACGATGACAGCTACTGATCTGAATTCACTGTTGAAAATGACAATCATAGCGAGTGTTTGTTTTGATTTTCTATTCAGACTTATGAGAGACTTGGCAAAAATAGAGAGGGGAGCGTGTAGATATTGGAAAGGAAAGGATTCAAGCTCAATAAATTCCGAAAGGCAAAAGGGCCAATGAAGCCTTTTTGTGTGTGTGTGTGTGTGTGTGTGTGTGTGTGTGTGTGTGTGTGTGTGTGTGTATCCAGTTCATATGTCATCTGCAATATTTTGAGGACAAGAGCAGGGTGCATGGTGTGTGCTGCTGCAAAGCCATGTTGACAGTGCTAACAGCATGAGTTATCAAACAAGCTCACATTCTGTGCAGACCTGTGGTGCATTCATGGCAATTACTTTCACAGTGGAAATATTTTATAATTTTCATTCAACGTAGGGCTTTTTTGTACAGGCTTTACAACAACAAATGCTCGATGTGGGACGGTTATGCATACAGCAACTAGTTTTATAGCGAACTACAATTCTTTGCACGCTACAGCTAGCTAGCCAAATGATTTCTAAACACATTGTAACAGTGCAAACATCATCCATAATCCATGTCAGACATGGTTGTGAATTGTGGTCAAAGGTCCTACATTTTGGTGGATAAGATGTGTGATAAGATAGCAGTAGGCTAGCAGTAGCAGTAGTGCATTAGTAGCAGTAGTAGTAGTAGTAGTAGTAGTAGTAGTATAGCAGCAGTAGTAGTACTACTTGTAGTATCCATGCCACCATTTGGAAAGGACACTATTGTTTATTTTATTCATTTAATTGGTATCTTTTAACACATTTCATTCAAAAATTGTAACATTTCAGAAGATAGGACTCTGTATAATAGTGTGTTATGGAATGAAACGTCCCTTTCATAAGGAATGGCACTATTTTTGAGAGTGATGACACGCCACTGCATTGCACTAGCATAGCCTTAAGAGAAGGCTTAATTAATCAGTTTCTATAGATGCTTAACCTTCTCTTTAAGAGGGGGCTTGATTAGTGTCCATTAGTATAAGCTTCTAAAAACCGTGAACGTTCCCTTTAAGGCATGATCCATCATCAATCAGCCGTTCTCTGCCCCCTTACCCCCCCCCCATAACATCTTACACATTCCCCCCATCCAAAGACTTGTGGCGTGGCTGCAATAATTGGCTCGGCCCTCTGAGTATTGCGCTAACATCTCTGTGGGCCCTCTACATAGAAATGGAATGTTAGAAGCTTGGCACAGCCTGTACAGTGGAGCGGCCCTGTTTGTTTTCCGCCAACCTGGAGCAGATTGCAAGCAAACACAGACTTCAGACATGGTCAAGTGGTTGGAGAAAAACATGATTTTTTATGCAACATATGGAGCAAGTACATCACCGGCACACATACTCAAGCAGACGCACACACACACACACACACACACACACACACACCCCGACACCCTCCAGCCAAATGCCAGAACAACAGGGTACAATTCAGCAGAGGTTTCAGCTAAGTGAATAGAGTCCTGCTGGTCTCTGAACCAGTTTTACATCTACATCATGGCAGCTCTTAGCCTCATCTAAACCATAGCCCGGGGGGATGGGAATGTGGGAGAAAGAGAGAGAGAGAGAGAGAGAGAGAGAGAGAGAGAGAGGCCTGTGTTTTGATTATTAATTGACATTAAAATTCCTCGCACGCCCGCTTTAACTTTTAATGAGGTGAAAGTCAGCTCTCACTTCCAGAGGCTGGAGACGTTCAGTTTGGAAGGTAAAACTGTTAGCGGAGGGGTACGTAGGCATGTTTAGGGAAGACTCTGGGTTCTGGTTGGCAAAAGGTGAAGCGGAGGTGAGAGAGGAAGACTCGGGTTTGGTGATGTTTCTAATCAGCGAGGATAGTGAGAGTCTTTGTAGGCCGGTCCCTGCAGCAATCGTGAGCCAGGGCAATGTGAATTATTCAGTGAACAATGCACCCAGTGCTCGGCTTTACTCTGCACACACAGACAAACACGCATGAATCCAAGCGCAATTGCACGGATGTATGCAAGTGCACAAACACATGAATGTACACACAAACACGCTTGCAAGCATAAACATACTAGCACAAACACACATAAGCATGGTCCAAAAAAAAAAGCACAAACAAGTACAGAAAGGGGTAAATACACACGTCTCGTTAGAAGTACTGCTCATTAACTAAAATGGGGGTGAGTGCTACTTTATTTCTGAACAATTTCTGAAATCCCGCCAACCTCTCTGTTCCATAACACCTCTGTAACCTCCGAGCATCCAGTGTTTTCCTCACATGCATTCGAAATGTCAAAGACCAGAGGTGTTGATGAAGAAGCTGTCTCTAGCTGTCTCTTGGGCAAGTGGCTTCAGCAAAACATTTTGTTCCATTTCCGGGGGAAAATTGGATGATAGCTCTGTAATTACATGACATGTCATAGGAATAGCATGCTAGGAAAACAGCTTTTAACTCAACAAAAACAATTATGGGCCATCGCACGGAACCATCATCTGTGAACCCCAACCTTGGTATTAAACCCCCTGTGTTTCAGGATCAAAGAGCAGTCGAGATGCATTATCTGCTTCCCTCTTATTTTTAATCAATGGCATGAAGAAGTAGGTATTGAAAAGTATGCTATAGGGCACTTTTCACTGGTTGGAGCGAAGTGGCGTTTGAAGCCAGGAGATGTGTTTTCATCCTTCCCTGTCTTAATTAATAATTATCATAATATGGAACCCGGGCTCCACCACAGGGCGTCTATCCAGGACTGTTAGGCTGCTTTAATAGTATGAGCAGCAGCCGCTCCATTTGATCTTAGTGTAATTATTATCTACCTCCCACTTCTCCACATGCCATCAAAAAAAGTCTTGATTTTTTAAAGGACATTTTCTCTTTTTCTTTTAGGTTTCCCACCTTATTTTTCATTCTGCACAATGTTTTTATTAAAAGCTACTTGGTCTAATAGGTTTCTGCTGTTTCAGGGTGGTTCCAAAGGCTTGTCTGGCAGTGTTTTAGGGGGAAAAAATGCCATAGACATACTGTAAGGTGGTATTATTACATATTGTGCCTTGTTTAAACTCAAGTCTTGTAACACTTATGGGAAAAGAGAATCTGGTTGGACACAGGGGACTTTTGAGAAGAACTTTAATGTGCTGCAGATCCAGAGTCCGATAAATTAATATATGCAACACACACACACACACACACACACACACACACACACACACACACACACAAACACACAGATGTGTTTTAATTGGCAAGGACCCATGTACTGATTTTGTATTATTATTTTTCTTTTCTCAGGGCAGGTTGTGCTGTTGTTGTCCATTAATATTTCATAAAGCTCTTATTTTCTGCTTATGAAATCTCAAACATAGCATTATTAAACAGTGGAGAACACAACAAGAAAAAAAAAAAAAAAAAAAAACAACAGCAGGAAAAGGCAACACTGCACCCAGAAGGCCGTGTTGTGACCAACATGGTTGGATGGACCTGCGCCGGAAAAATACAGTGAATAAAACCCCCCAAAAACAGCATCTTTGAGCCTGAAACAATGTCTGCAAACCAGGGTTACGACTTTGTCTTTTGTTTTTTTGACATGTAATAAAATATGGGAGGAAACATTACTCTTCATCCAGGTTAGCCAGAAGTCTGAAAATACCAAGCAAGTAACTGAAAGCATGCAAATACATGGTGTAGCACCTTGTTGGCTTCATTCAGTTACAGTGGTACAAAGACAAACCCACAGCTAATAGAAACTTTTTAAGAAATGCGGCCCTGCTATTCCCCTGCCCCGAAAGACCGGCTATCTACTCTAATAGTGTCACTACCGCTGTCGCACAGTGGCATTACAGCGCAATCAATTAACACCGACCGTCACTGATGGCCCGTTCCGGACTTCAGTTTAACATGTGCCTCCTCACGAGCCACATTAGGGGCTCGCAAATGTGACAATATGAATGTCGTCCTTCAAAAAAGAAAGTCCCTCTTGCCCCCTTCCTGGAGCGCTGAAATATTGAGTGTGACACGGGAGTAATTGCATGGGAAGTAATCAATTAAACACACAATTGGAGGAGACCTGAGGTCTGCGGGCTGCCAGGCGAGAGGCTCGACTGAATGCCGGCGACGTGCGCAGAACCAATCTCGCCTGCCTCCTGTGTGTATGGGGGGGGGGGGGTCGCTCTTTCTTTTCTCCTTGTAGTTAGACAGTGAATGGAAGTCTGGGGGATCCTATCAGGAGGAAGCAGCAATTGTATGCCCCCCCCCCCCGTGCCCTCTTGTCTTGGGGGGGAAGACACTGACTCGCTGCGTCCTTCCCTTTCACCTTGTCCCGTCCCGTCCCGTCCCGTCCCGTCCCTGGCTCCCCCTGCGCGCGCCGCCGGTCGGGAGTTAATGTACGATCATCGAGATTTTTCCCCCCTTGAACAAACGCGACGCGGGCTTCGGAGAACACGTCCAATTACGTCGCACGCGCATCTCCGCGAAAGGCAGCGACGCAGAAAAAAAACAAAAACGAGACAACCGACTGATAGATGCGGAGAGACCGAGAGCCAGAGAGAGAGAGAGAGAGAGAGCGGCAAAGAGAGCGAAGGAAAGACAGAAAATGGGATAGATAAAGAGAGAGCAGATGGGCCATGAAAGAGTGGATATCGCCTTGGCGTAAGACACAGGCTTGTGTACATGCGTGCGACGAGAGAGGATCATTCAGCAGATGGGGCCTCAGATTGGATGCTCGCGTTTTTGGACAGACGCGGTACAGGCACCGGGCGGTTAGAAAAACAACACCAAACAAATCGGAAAAAAATGAGACAGGATGAAATGAGAAAAAAGGGAGAGTAGGACGGGGGGGGGGGGGTAGTGTTAAATCGGAACACTCATCTGTGTTGTGCTCCTTATTGAGGCTGTTATTATTTTGCCGGGTGCAGCAGGCTGTAATTACCATGCGAAAGCACAGAGGCTGCCCGGGGTTCACGTGACTCCGGACGGGAGGCTGGGAAACCGTTTGCCCAGGCGGGGAAACGGGCGCACCAAAAAATAGACGGCGGGAGCGTCAGGAAAATGTCAGGAAGCGGCCGCGTTTAACCCTTTTTTTTTTTTTTTTGTGTCGGGTCGGCTGCGGGGAGATAGAGGCAGAAATGAAGAGAGGTAGAAGACAGAGGAAGGAGGATAGAAACACAGGCGCTCTGTCTGCATCACACACACACACACACACACAGTCTTACTTATAACCCTTACCCTAACCTTACAGTAACCTAAACCTAACCTTAACCTAACCCTAATCTTAACCACTGACCCAAAAATCAGCTTTTTACCAATTGGGGACACGGCTTTTGTGCCCGATTGCACAAGCCGTCCCCAATCAACTGGTCTTAAGTCTGGTTTGTGTCCCTGAAAGTGACTTAAGTCATATCCACACACACACACACACACACACACACACACACACACACACACACAATCCTTCAATATTCCCTTATTTCAGGCACCTTTTTCGTATTCACTACACACACTTGCATGCACAGGCACACACACACACACAATCCCTTAACTTCCCCCTGCTTCACCTAAGACAGTGTTTTATGTTTCCTGTTCACACACACACTTTAGGTAAGAGTGTGTTTTACGTTTCACATTCACTTCTACACACACACACAAACACACGCACAGACACACACAAACACACACCATCCCTCAACTTTTCCCAGCTTCTGATAAGTGTGCTGCATATTCACTTGCACACACACACACACACACACACACACACACACACACACACACACAGACACTCTATCCCCCTAACTTTCCACTCTTCAGCTAAGAGTCTTTTACGTTTCATATTCACTTCTTTATACCCATGCACACACACACACACACACACACACACACACACACACACACACACACACACACACCATCCCTCAACTTTTTTCCAGCTTGAGCCCTCGGAGTGCGCCTCACGTTTCATATTCATGAGGATAACTAAGCTAAGCTTGATTGAAAGGTGCATCGAAGGGAGTCCTATCCCTGCTCTGCCACAGACCCGCACCCCCCCCCCCGCCCCCCTGCCCCACCCCTCCCTCCCCCCCTCAAAACCCAGAGAGTCCATTCGCAGCTCCCAGAGAGCGCTCCGGAAGAAATCAATAAGTGCAATATCGCAATATATTAGCGATTAAATTGATTTCATCTCGGGGGAATTTTCGACCCGAGCGCGAGTCTCGGCGCTGAAAGGGTCTCGGCGCTGAAAGGGTCTCGGCGCTGAAAGGATCTCGCCGTGCGCCTCCTCTCCATTAGCCCCTTATGTAGTTAATAAGCTTCATCCTCTTATATGTGTCGCTTATGGATCGTATTGATCGTTTTTACACGTCTCCCGGGAGCCGCTGGCGGAGAAACGATGGACTAATATGACAGCGGCATCAAAGGCGTCGTAACGGGTTGAGACGGCCGGCCTCGGGAGCCGCTCGAGCGCTCTGGAGGAGGGGAAGAAGGGTCCTGATCGGTGGATCCGGCCCGGCGGCGCGGCCTCATTTCCTCCCTCGGCGGCACGCTGCTGCTGATGATGATGATGATGATGATGATGATGATGATGATGATGATGATGATGATGACAACTGCAACAGAACAAACTGGGACACAACTGACTTGTCCCAGAGCCTGCCGGACCGTCCGGGCCATGTGGGCAACAAGACGGTGATGTGGGACAGCCTCTGTGTGTCTGGATCCCTCTGGAATAAAGCTACAGTTCTATTCTACTCGATTTTATTCCACACTATTCTGTTCTGCTCTGCTTGATTCCACTCTGATCTATTGTACGGTTTTCCATTCTAATTTACTATATTCTATATTCTATTCTGCTAAATTTTACTTGATTGGATTCCACATTATTATATTCTGCTCTGCTCTGTTCTACTGTATTGTTTTCTATTTTAATTTATTCTACTCAACCGTACTCTATTATGCTCTACTTCACTGTACTGTACTGCACTCTGTTCTACTGGAATGTGTTCTACTCTATTCTATTCCACTCGACTCCACTCTACTTTATTGTATTCTACTCTGCTCTATTGTACTCTATTTTATTCTCTTCTACTCTGCTCTACTGTTATTTTACTCTATTGTACTCTACTACTACTCTACTCTATTCTACTCTACTGTATTCTATTCTGCTCTGCTCTATTCTATTCTGCTCCTGTGCTGGATTCCACTCTATTCTACTGTACTGTACTCTTTTCTGTTCTACTCAACTGCATTGTACTGTACTCTATTCTACTTTGTTCTATTCTACTCTAATCTAGTCTATTCTTCTCTACTCTGCTTCGTACTCCACTGTACTCTATTTGTCTCCACTTCACTCTATTGTACTGCACTCCACTCTTTTCTATTCTGTTCAGTTCAGTTCTGTTCGACTTGTTAGCAGGAGTGAGAGACAGTGGGGCGAGAGCGAGAGAGCGAGGCAGTGATGAAGTGGAGCAGATTCAGGCCATGGCTGCTCTGCACAACTTCCCTTTCACTTCGTGGCTCCGGGCCACGGATGGCACTTCAAACAGCAGGCTGACTCTCGCCGCGTCCAGCCTCGGCTCCCCCGGCGCTGGCCTCAACTTGGCACCACAATGAAAAGGACTGGCTTGGCAAAAAAAAATAAAAGCTGCTGGTGGTGGTGGTGGTGGTGGTGGTGGTGGTGGTGGTGGTGGTGGTGGTGGTGGACAAATGCAATTCCCAGAGTGTAGCGCGACATACCAGAAGGAATGCGAGATGGAACATAACACGGCAGAACATGGCTGCACATCCAGCGGCGGACGGCTGTGTTGTTGCTCGGCACTCTGGGGGATCACCAGGAAGAAACAGTTGGAAGAGAACAATGAGAGAGGTCTGAATTATTTAGAAAGAGGGTTTTGGAAGGGGGGGGGGGGGGGGGAGGGGGGGACAGAAGCTCACTGCCATGCTTCCTCCCTACAAAGCGCGGCGAATATATACTGTATATTCGAGTCTCCCGGTATAGACGGTACTCTTGACACATCCAGCACAAAGTGATGACACCGTCTTTCTTATGTTGCCTGCTCGATGTTTACTTGTCATCGCTGGAGTCATGCTTTGCATATTGCTTCCAACGCGCCGCTGAGTGGAAACAAGTTCATGTGCCCACAGTACAGTGTGTAGCTCAGCCTGAGAGAGGAATGTGCAGCGAAGGCCAATGCTGAACACACTTCACTGGCATCCCTCATCGCTGGTGACATGCATGGCGTTCTATTGCGCTAGCTTGTGTGTGTAGAAGGCTGAGGTAATGGGGAAAACATAATTGCTGTTATGATTGCACCCGAGGACGAAAAAAAAAAAAAACAAGAAAACATTAGCAGGGTTGTCACCATGGGGTCAAAAAAGGGCAGACCAGGACACCGGGATATCGCTGCTCTCATTATTATTCACCCAACACACAAATTATTTGCCGCTCTCTGTGTTTATCACTGACAAAGAAGATCTGTGAGGTGGGCTTTAGCTTCAGAATGAACAAGTAATGCCTCTGATCTCGTGTTGTACCCCACTTAGCCCTGCGGTGGAAAAGCTCTACATCTTATTTGCAAGTCAAGCGCTTCGTCTCCGGCTGACCTCGGGGTCACGGAGCCCGGAGAAAACCCAGAAGAACAAGGTTGCACTCTTCATAAAGAGGCAGGGGCCGCCCACGCAGAAAACGTGTTTCGCTACTTAGTATTTATCAACGCTCATGCTCGCTCCCTCCTCTTAACTTGTGAAGAAATGGGCTTGGCTTGAATGCTGAGCGGGGTGAGAATCAGACGAGAATACTTACCGCGTGCGAGGATGAGCGATGGATGGAAATGACAGGAGGAGATAAAAGCGCCTCACAGCTCGTCGAGACGGCGTCAGATCCGTGCGAGAGGCTAAACTATCATTACAGTACCAGTCGTACTTAGGTCCCATGTGTGGGTGAAAGAGTGATTAAGATCTCAAATTTGCCTTGAACTACTAGGAAGCAACTACAATGTCCAATTATCACCTGTGCATTAAACTCCCCATCTCTTTGCAAGTTTATTTCGCAAGCATATATTTTCTGTGAGCGTGTGTGTGTGTGTGTGCTTGTGTGCATACATTTACCAGGAAGCGGTCCCTACATCATTTGACATTTGTTGGTATTTTCTCAGTAATTCCAGGTACTATATCCTCACCAGCTTATACTTGGATATAGTCAAAGCGACACTGACTTATTGTTGCCAATAGCATCCTTTCGGAAACAAAGGGTGGGACAACTTTGCGTGGGTAAAGCAGAACTATTGACGGCTTAACAGCTAAGACTCACCGGTAATTCAAGGAAG